>NC_057805.1:397983153-398237410 GCF_018294505.1 Triticum aestivum
CAGAGGGAGGATATTGTATGTTCATAAGCGAAACGAACATATTGTACCCACCCTAGTCCTCTTTCAATCGATCTCCGGACCCCGAGATGAAATCGAGAGAGAACGAGTGGGTACATGTGTGATACGTAAGGCGGATTCAAAATTTTGAACCGGTGATCATAGCATCCACAAATCATATATAAAGGGTATTCAATGTTCGTTTCGCTCTTGAACGTACAATATACCCCCTCTGATCCTTTCTTGTAGTTTACATATAAGTTTTATGTGTAGTCAAAGTATCTATACTTTCATCAAACTTACAGAAAAAAGTATCAACATTCAACAACGCCCAATCAATATTGTTAGATTCATACGTACTCCTAGATTTGTATTCAAGCAGACATGGTTTCCAATTTGTTTTCAACCACGTGACTGTGCTTGTTCTCGCGCATGCTCTTCCTACTAGGATTTCGCCACGTATAGCCAGTCCAATAGTAACTTTTTTTAAGCTCCCTGTCTGGCGAGTATCTTTGGACCCCCAAAGAGTTGTATAAGTTGGAAAATGGAGATTTGCCTGCGGCATTGGCCGGTGGGCAGCTAGCTATTGCATTTGAAGGCTCCACAGAAAGAACACGCAGGTACTATTCCGACAGGTGGCACTGTCGGCGTTCTGGGAACGGGGGTCCCCAGACTTGCCTGCCTGCGGCCCGCGGCGTGGCTAAGCCAGCAGGCCGTACGGCCCATCTTCATCAACAAGGCATCCAATACCCTCGCGAGGGGCCAAGCCTCGCGAGGCGGACGACGCAAGACCTCCTTAGGAGTGGCCTAGTCAGGCAGGCTCACGAGGAGCAGAGATATCAAGGCGGGGCAAACCTCACGACGCTCTCATGATGTGAGCTGTGACGATCGGCGCCAGGCGGGCGCCAGCGCGCGCAGCGTCCTTGTTTCCTCTTTGGTGCTAAGGAAGCAGGCGCAGGCGAGGAGTACCGAGGCATCAGGCAAAGGTTGCTATATCGGTGCAACGAGACCAAGACCAGAAGGACGGCAAGACGGAGGTCATCGTGGAGCCCAAGACGGCGTCACCACCAGAGCCTTTTGCAGGCGAAGACCGCTTTTGTCAGGATAGCTTGTACTAGCTGTCCCCCTTCAAATTTGCCGGCCGTTGTTGGCTCCCTTCCCGCTCAATATTTGGGAAGAGGACCAGGGCCCCTATAAAAAGGTCTAGCCACCATAGTAGTAGACATCTTATCTTGGACTGGATCCACTCCATCCTCACTCGCACAAGCTAGTGGAGCACAAGAACACCTCAACCTCAGGAGGCTGTTCTTCCCTCTGTACTGTTCATCATCAGCCCAAGAAGAAATCCACCACCACCACATTGGAGTAGGGTATTACACCACAACGGTGGCCCGAACGAGTATAAATCCCGTGTCTCTTTGTGTTGCGAGTTCGTCAAGTTCGTCCGCGAGATCTTAGCGAGCTAGGGCGTAGATCGGTAGGAGGGAAAGACTTCACGTGGACCCCAGTGTTCGAACCTTAAGGGTTTGCCGGAACCCCACATCCGACATTTGGCGCGCCAGGTAGGGGTGCGCCGGAGCTCCTCTCCACCAACCTGCGCCCCGCGCCGCCGCACTTCGCCCCCATGGTAGGTGCACCGCCATCCACCTCTGCGGCCGACACCAACAGCAGGGCGTCTGGGTACCGAGCCCTAGCCCCCGCCCTACAGCGAGTGCGGTGGCCGACCAAGTTCAAGCCAGAGATGTCGCCGCGTTACGATGGTGCGGCAGACCCGACGCCGTTCCTGCTGGCATACGAGGAGGTTGTCCTCGAAGCCGGAGGCGACGACATGATCTTGGCCAACTGGTTCCCCATGGCCCTCGCCGGCGAGCCGCGCGCCTGGCTGCTCAACCTCCCGGGATCCACGGTGGCCTCCTGGGGGAACTCCGCGACCTCTTCACCGCTCGCTACACGGTGCCGGCGCACCACGTAGTCGCGGCCCTGCTGGGCGGCTCTCAAGCACCACCTTCATACCGCCACGTCAAGCCGTTCCTCCGTCAAATCGGTGCCACATCCAAGCGCCAGGGGGCTCCGCCGGGTTGGGCCGCGCCAGAGGCCGACCTCACCTTTGGGTCAGAAGACCACCCCGACTCCGCCGCCGGCTCCGGAATGCTCCCGATGCTCTGCACGCCCACCATCTGCAAACGTGGCCATTACCAAGACCCTCATCGACGGCGGTGCTGGCCTCAACTTTCTCTCCGTAGAAGCCTTCAGCCTTCTTCACGTACTGCTTGAGCGGCTCGGCCTCAGCAAGCCCTTCTCGGGAGTGAGTGGTGGAGCTGCTCACTCTCTAGGGCAGATCCGCCTCCCTGTCACGTTCGGCACACGCGACAACTACCACACCGAGCTGGTGGACTTCGACATCGCCCGCATCGGTCTCCCGTACAATGCCATCCTCGGGTACCCGGCTCTCGCTCTGTTCATGGCGGCGACTCACCCGGCCTACAAACTCATGAAGATGCCAGGAAGCAAGGGCGTCCTCACCATCAAGGAGGACACTAAGGAGGCCGTGACGGCGCTCAGGCTCGCCTTCAAGACCGCGGCAGCAGCACAGCCCGCCGGCGCCGGTATCCCCGAGGCCAAGGAGGCCGCGCCTACCAAGAAGAAGCAGTTGTTCACCCAAGACAAGCCGGAAACCAAGCAGGTGCCGGTCAACGAGGACGGGTCTTCAGGAGCCACTTTTACCATAGGAGCCGGCCTCGACCCAGGACAAGAAGAAGCCTTGGTGAGGTTCTTGCGCGCGAACAAGGAGTTATTCGCGTGGGAGCCTAATCAGCTGGTAGGGGTCCCGAGGGAGGTGATCTAGCATCATCTAAGGGTGTGCCCCAATATACGCCCATGAAGCAGCGAGCAATACGGGTCCACTGAGAAGCAAGCCTTCATCATCCAAGAGACTCGCAAGCTGGAGGCAGCGGGTGCCATCCGAGAAGTTCGATATCCCGAATGGCTGGCGAACCCCGTCGTAGTGTCGAAGAAAGGCGGAAAGGAACGGATGTGCGTTGACTTCACCAACCTCAACAAAGCCTGCCCCCAAGATCCATTCCCACTCCCGCGCATCGACCAGATTGTCGAAGCCACCGCCGAGTGTGACCTGCTGTGCTTCCTGGACGTGTTCTCAAGGTACCATCAGATCAACATGGCGGTGGAAGATGTGGAGAAAACAGCCTTCCTGACACCATGTGGGGTGTACTGCTACACCTGCATGCCCTTCGGGCTGCGCAATGCGGGCGCGACCTTTCAGCGGTTGATGCACATCACCCTGGGGTGGCAGCTCGGGTGAAACACAGAGGCCTACGTCGATGACATGGTGGTAAAGTCTCGCGAGGCGAGGACATTGATTCAAGACTTGGCGGAGACCTTCGAGAGCCTGCGCCAAGTGAACTTGAGGCTTAACCCGGAGAAGTGCGTGTTCGGCGTCCCCTCCGGCAAGCTGGTGGGTTTCCTCGTATCCCACAGAGGGATCGAGGCGAACCCAGAGAAGATCAAGGCCATCGAGGACATGAGCCCACCACAGACCCTCAAAGAGATGCAGAACCTAGCAGGGCAGGTGACCGCGTTAGGGCGTTTCATCTCCAAACTGGGAGAGCGCGCCTTGCCCTTCTTCAAGCTCATGATGAAGAAGGGCCCGTTCGAGTGGACCCCGGAGGCCGACCAGGCCTTCCAAGACCTCAAGAGATACCTCACCAGTCCCCCGGTGATGGTGGCACCACGGCCTCTCGGGCCTCTGGTGCTCTACCTTGCCTCCGCCCTGTACTCCGCAAAGCGCAGCGCTGGTGGCGGTTCGGGAGGAGCGCCAAGCCAAGGGCGCGCTGCGCCGAGCCGGAGCTGAAATGGCGCAGGGTCAGGAAGGCGCAGCAAAAGGCATCAGCGGAGGAAGACAAAGCTTAGCAGGGCAACATCGCAGAAGCTCCTGAGGATAGTCAGGTCTCCGGAACCCCTCCACCTCAGGATATATCTCGATCTCCGCAGGACCCGTCCCTCGACAGTGTTGTCGGAGTAATGGGCCACTGGTAGGTTAACCCGAGGCCCAGAACCTTTCAAGACAACGGGGCTGGCTGCGCCCCTCAAGGCAGCAAGATGAAGTGCCGCCTTCTGGTGGCCGGCTGGAGGAATAGCCGGCTGCCCGTAGACGGCCGAGTCCCAGGGACCGACTTCAAGACAAGTCGACTCCTAGCTGGCGGCTTCTAGAGAAGGCGGCCCCTAGCAGTCGGCATGTGGCGCCAACGAAGCCCGCGCCCCCATCAAGAAAGACAAGACAGGGAGTGGCTACAGTATAGCCCCTCCCCCCAATCCAGGGACGGGCGTGGCCACAGCGTGACCGTACCGGCGGAGATCTCCGCCCGGCGCGGCACTATTGCCACACCACTCCTGACATCACCACAAGCAGGCGGAGCCCTGCTCCCACGACGGCCTGTCAGTACGACCCAACGACGATAGGCCCCACCAATCAGCGAGAGCCCGGAAGACGGCTAGAGCCCCACCAGTCGGACCCGAGGGAGGTCGGCCCCCAGCAGTCGGCCCACCCCTTCCTCGGGACCCACGCGCCATTAACCAGACGAGACGAAGAGTGGCTACAGTAATCGCCCGCCAGGCGGCGGAGCTGTAGCCACGATCCCCTGACCAAGCCTGCTTCATTAGTGTCACGGCTACAGTGATCAGCAGCCGGCAAGACCCGAGAGCGGCGGAGGCGGCCTGTCGGCCCCGTACCAGACCAGTCGGCGGGCCCCAGCAGCCGGCGGAGAAGCCGGCGGCCAAAGAGATTGACAGCCGGGCCCTACACCCGGCCGGATTACCATTGTACCCCTGGGGGTAGGCCTATATAAACCCCCCAGGGCATCCATGCAAAGGGTTCCCAACCTATTAGAACTAGACCAACCCATAGAGAAAGGAGAGAGCTAGCCTTGCCTTCTCCTACCTCTAGCAAACAGCTCGAGGAGCACCATTGTACGACTTGTGCCTTAGTGATCATGCGGAGACCCCGCAGAGCAGGACTAGGGGTGTTATCTCCTAGGAGAGACCCGAACCTGGGTAAACTGCGCCGGCGTTCGTGTCTACGCCTTATCCCGCTTCCAGGCGACGTTCTACTCGCTCCCACCATGATAAGCCATCCATTGGCATATGTCGCACCCAACCCCCGACATTTGGCGCCCACCGTGGGGCGAGGTGCACCGTCGTCCGGAGACCTGTTCTGGACGGGAACCCTTTTCCTCCCTGGCGAGCGCAGCCAGCCCGGCACGCCAAACGGAGTCTGCGCTGATGCGCTGCACGGCACGGGGGTCGCCTGCGCGGCGAGCTGCCTCACCGACCTTGTTGGCGAGCTTCGCCTCTCCGACAAGCCAGCGTTCGATGCGGGCAATGATGACCCTGAGAGCCACCTCGTCAGCCTCCTCGATCAGCTCCACATCACCAACGAGCCTGCTATAGACTTGGAGTCTGTTGGCTCCACCGACCCGATGCTTGTCGATTCCGACACTGCGTCGCTTGACGCGTTCCCCACCAACGTGGTGGTCTACGACGAGCCGCTTCCTCACGCGCAGAGCAGCGAAAGTGCCATCACGGAGGTGCTAGTCATCGGCCACTGCGAGCACTCCGGCGGAGGTGCTCATGACCCGCTCGATGCGGCACTTCAATACCTGACGGCGCCCATCCCAGAAGACGCCGACGCCGAGATGCTGGAAGCACGCCGCATCCAGCTCGTCGAGGGCGCCAAGAAGCTGCCCAACATGAGACGCCTATCGGAGGCCTACCAGCGCGAGATGGACCGCGTTGTGGGCGGCACGCCGGCTCCCGGTGGGCCCAGCCGCCTTGGCACGGTCCGGCAGCGCGGCGTGGGCATCGCCAACCTGTTCGGGGCAGATCGCCCTGTCTATGCCACGCCAGCGGAAAATATCCGAGCTGCCCAGGCGGCAGCAGAAGAGCTGGACAAGTTCGAGGGCGAAGAGCGTCGCCAGATGGCGGAGCGCGTCCAACGACTCCTCGACGCGGCTGCCGAGCAGCACGAGGCCGGTTGCCGCACTGAGGCGCCTCACCGGCAAAATGACGATATGCCTCCCCCTCCCCCGAGATCAAGGCGCGACATCTCGGATGCCGACTGGTGGCGTCCGCGGAAGAAGAGACAAGGACCGGCTGCCAGCCGCAGCCGGACTTGCATCACCATTGAGCGCAACCAAGACGGCCGCCCGAGAGCAGTGGAACGACGGGATGACTGTCCGCCTCCTCCCCCCTCGCAGGGAAAGGCGTGTCTCCCCACCGTCTTTTGACCACCAGACACTCGGCGGCCGCCTTGGCCGCCAAGAGGGAGTCGGAGAGAATGATGCCCGCCACCGGATCGACCGTCTCCACCGATCCCTGGCGCTAGAAGAAGAAGATGAGCTGGGTCCGCCTTGTTTTGGCCCCCGCATTCGAGACGAGCCCTTCCCCAAAGGGTTCACGCTCCCAAGAGATACGCCCAAGTACACCGGCTCCGTGAAGCCGGAGGACTGGTTGGTCGACTACTCCACAGCCGCCAGCATCGCGAACGGCAACAAGCGCGTTGCTGTGAAGTACGTTCCGCTCATGCTCCAGGGCACGGCCCGGACATGGCTGAACAGCCTGAAGCCCTGCAGCATCAACAGCTGGGTCGACTTCACCGAAGCCTTCATCCGCAACTTCACCAGCACATACAAGCGGCCGCCCAAACCTCGCCAGCTCTCCTTGTGCGTACAAGGCCCTAGCGAGTCGACTCGCGACTACCTCACGCTGGGCCGAGCTCCGCAACTCTTGCGAAGCCATGCACGAGGTGCAGACCATCGAGTACTTCACCGCAGGGTGCCGAGAGGGCACCCTCCTCAAGCACCGACTTCTCTGTGACGAGCCGGCGACCCTCGACGAGCTGATGATCATAGAAGATAAATATGCCACAGCCGACTCCTCCATGAAGGCAGAAATCCAAGTTGATGCATCTGGCAAAGTGGCCCCTCAGGCTCCTCGGACCCAGGCTGGCGACACCAGTCGGCGCCAACAACCAAGCGACAACAAGCGCAAGGCCATGCAGCCGACTTCTACAAGCCGGCAGGTGGCGACATTCGAAGACCAGCAGGCGGAAGGGGAGCCTCCATCCAAGCGCCAGAAGGGTGGCAAGCCCAATTGGCTACCTGCTTTCTCGTATGAGCAGACTCTTGACGCGCCCGGCAAGTTCCACAGTGGCGGGAAGCCGTCCAACCACACCACTCGGAAGTGCCATTGGCT
Organism: Triticum aestivum; assembly: GCF_018294505.1. Classification (NCBI taxonomy): domain Eukaryota; kingdom Viridiplantae; phylum Streptophyta; class Magnoliopsida; order Poales; family Poaceae; genus Triticum; species Triticum aestivum. Next base: position 397,990,417 of record NC_057805.1, read on the forward strand.
CACCAGGATCGCCAAGGGAGACGGCCTTCTGCCTCCTCCGCCTGCTGGGCGGCCGCCACCTCCTCCCCCCCCCAAGTAGCCAGCGGTTCGACTAGTCGGAGCCATACAAGACGAGTATCCTGAAGAGCACGGAGCTTATGTCGTGTTCACCAGCATGGCCGACGGCAAGCACAGCAGACGGCAACGACAACAGGAAGTGAATGCGGTAGCATCAGAGACCCCTGAGTTCATGCATTGGTCCGAGAAGCCCATCAGCTGGAGCAGAACCGACCACCCAGAAGTGATGCCCAATCCTGGTTCCTACGCCCTGGTTCTGGATGCCACCTTTGCCACAGATAGGTGAGCTGCTTGCTTTTCCCGAGTTCTGATAGATGGCGGCAGCAGCATCAACATCCTGTACAAGAATACCATGGAGAAGTTAGGAATCAAACAAAGGCAGCTTCAGCCCAGCCGGACCGTTTTCCATGGCATAGTTCCTGGCCTTTCCTGCTCACCAATCGGCAAATCCAGATAGACATCCTCTTTGGAGACAAAGATCACTTCCGCCGAGAGCCAGTCTGGTTTGAGGTGGTGGACCTTGAGAGCCCATACCATGCACTGCTTGGCCGCCCTGCTCTGGCCAAGTTCATGGCGGTCCCCCACTATGCTTACCTCAAGATGAAGATGCCGAGTTCCAAGGGAATTCTGACCATAGCAGGGGATTACAAGAAGTCGTCTGCTTGCGCAGCAGATAGCAGCCGGCTGGCCGAGTCCCTTGTGATCGCGGCCGAGAAGCAGCTCCTTGACCGAGTTGTGGCGATGGCAGGCAAGCAGCCGGAGATGTCACCCAACCCCAAGGAGTCGGAAGCCGAGGGCTCGTTCAAGCCGGCCAAAGAGACAAAGAAGATACCCTTGGACCCGGAGCACCCGGAGAGGTACGCTGTCATAGGTGCGAACCTCGACAGCAAATAGGAAGGCGAGCTTGTCGATTTCCTCTGTGAGAATCGGGACATCTTTGCATGGTCACCTAAGGACATGCCGGGTGTCCCGACGGATTTCGTCGAGCACAAGTTACATGTCCGGTCTGATGCCAAGCCAGTCAGGCAGCCCTTGCGCCGCCTATCAGAAAAGAAGAGAAGAGTCGTTGGAGAAGAGATAGCCCGGCTTCTGGCAGCCGGCTTCATCATGGAAGTGTTCTTTCCAGAGTGGCTGGCCAACCCAGTCCTTGTGCTAAAGAAAAACAAGCAGTGGTGCATGTGTATTGATTACACCAGCCTCAACAAAGCCTGCCCCAAAGACTCATTTGCCTTGCCAAGGATTGACCAAGTGATAGACTCCATAGCCGGATGCGAGCTATTGAGTTTCTTGGATGCATACTCAGGGTATCACCAGATCAAGCTGAACCCGGCCGACGGACTGAAGACCGCCTTCATCACACCATTTGGAGCCTTCTGCTACTTGACCATGACGTTCGGTTTGAGGAATGTCGGCGCCACGTTTCAACGTTGCATGCAGAAGTGCCTCCTCAAACAACTCGGCAGAAATGCCCACGTTTATGTGGACGATGTTGTGGTGAAGACGGAGAAGCGTGGAACGCTGCTAGAAGACCTCAAGGAGACCTTTGAGAACTTGCGCCGATTTCAAATCAAGCTCAACCCGGAGAAATGCGTCTTCGGAGTACCAGCCGGCCAGCTTTGCATTCTTGGTCTCCGAACGCGGCATAGAGTGCAACCCTGTGAAGATCAAGGCCATCGAGAGGATGGAAGTGCCCACCCGACTGCTGGATGTGCAGAAGTTCACCGGCTGTTTGGCGTCCATCAGCCGTTTCATCAGTCGGCTGGGAGAGAAGGCTCTTCCCCTGTACCAGCTCATGAAGAAGACCACTTTTTCTAGTGGAACGACAAGGCGGATGAAGCTTTTCTCCAGCTCAAAAAGATGTTGACTACTCCACCTGTCCTGGCGGCTCCGACTCCTAAGGAGCCCATGCTCCTCTACATCGCCGCCACCAGCCGAGTGGTCAGCACAGTCATAGTGGTAGAGCGCAAGGAGGAAGGCAAGGCACTACCAGTTCAGAGACCGGTGTATTACCTGAGTGAAGTGCTGTCAGCTTCCAAGCAAAACTACCCCCACTACCAGAAGATGTGCTACGGCGTGCACTTTGCCGCCAAGAAATTGAAGCCGTATTTTCAAGAGCACCCAATTACTGTGGTCTGCACAGCTCCACTGGCCGAGATCATTGGAGGCCGGGATGCTTCAGACTGAGTGGCCAAATGGGCCGTCGATTTGGCCCCCTACACCATCTACAACCAGCCTTGCACCGCCATCAAGTCACAAGCGCTGGCCGACTTCCTCGTCGACTGGGCCGAGACCCAGTACCTGCCGCCAGCGCCCGACTCCACCCATTGGCGGATGCATTTTGATGGTTCCAAGATGCGCACCGGTTTGGGAGCCGGCATCGTCCTCACCTCTCCCAAAGGCGACATGCTCAGATATGTGCTGCAAATCCATTTTGCCGCCTCCAACAACGTCGCTGAATATGAGGCACTCATTCACGGGCTCCGGCTTGCCAAAGAGCTCGGCATTCGCCGGATCCTGTGCTATGGTGACTCTGACTTGGTGGTCTAGCAGTCATCAGGCGACTGGGACGCCAAAGATGCAAACATGGCGAGCTACCGCTTCCTCGGACAGCAACTCAGTTGATATTTTGAAGGGTGCAAGTTTCTCCATGTGCCAAGAAATGACAATGAGCAAGCAGATGCCTTGGCACGAATCGGCTCCACCCGTCAAGCAATACCGACCGGTGTCGCCCTACAACGCCTCCTCAAGTCGTCTGTCAAGCCATCGCCAGAGTCAGATTCTATCTTCGTGCCGGCTCCTCCTGAAGCAGTCGGATCTGACTTGAGAGCTCCAGCAGCCGGCACGGGAATTCCGGCAGGCGGCCCGGGGGCCGCGACAGTCGCACCCGGCCCGGGGACTGCATCGTCAGCTCGGGGTCTTCAGAGCCCGGTCCGGGGACTGCAGCAATCGGCCCGGGGACTTCATCAACTCAGCAAGCGGCAGCGGCAGCTGACTTCAACCCGCCACCTCCGCATACCAATACAAGGCCACCTTGTCCGCTGTGCCCGCGGTCATGACTTCGAACCACCGTCCAATATTTTTTTGTCGTTTGTTTTCATTCTTACTAGCAAGATGTCCGTGCGTTGCACGTAACATCAAGATGCATTTGTATGACTAGTTTATCTTGTGAGAGAAAAGGAGGAACGAGGGAAGGCCATATTTGCAAATGTGGAGAGGTGTGTGGGTACCTCTTTGCAAAATTACCATAGTTTCCTTCCTAAATGTCACATATAAATCGGACGGTCTATGTTGCAGGATGGCAGGCACACCATCATCACCAACTCTGTTTTTTATAAGAGTGTAGAAGAGTGGATACAAGCCGACAGGTGGGCCCAATGGTAGTGAGATAATGTGATGCAACACTAGAGGTGCAACCTGGAGCGTTTAACTGGTCAACTAGTCGTGTCTTGAGCAAATACAGAGTTGTACGGTGAGCCCGTGACTGTATAATAACCACAAAACGTAAATGGTGACCGTAATGAGTGGATTCTGAAGTCCAATGTACATATCGTGCTTTCGCTCCAAATACAATGATCACCACTGTATATATCGCGAGAAAGATGAAACATGCGTGAACGTGCTGGGGGCTTACTTTTAGAGGACCTGGAGATAGTTTGTGTGCGTACGTGAAAGGGGCGTAGAGGGGGTGTATGCGATGGGGAGAGAGATGCTCTTCGTTTCTCTTTATTATGACTAACTTTACATATAGTATAAAAATATAAAAATTCACAGTGCGGAATAAATATCATTGTGGGCACCATGCAATGCAAATTAACGTTCATACTCCTCCATATAACTTTGTAATGTTGTATATATGTAGAAATTCTAAAATAATGTTTTGGCCACACTTTATTCAAAAGGAATGTTGTATGCGAAATAAACGTGAAGAGAGGGCTTTTTAGATCAATGGGGTACGTGATGTAACATGTGTGAATGTGTAGTTGATGTATTTGGCAGGGCCTAGAGAGGTGTGTGTGTGTTTTACGTATTCGAGAGAGGCATTGATAGAGGGGTCGGCGGGGGGAGGGGTCGTGGGAGAGATAGCACGAGAAATGAGAGAGGTCTAGAGAGAGAGACTAATATGATGTCACGGCGAGAGATTCCCTTGAGTGTGTATATGCAAGGGGGGAGGGTATAGAGGCACGAGGAGATTTTTGTGTGTGGTGTCCGTGTTGGTATGTGTGGGTGTGAGAAGATAACGAGACCTAGGGGCAGAGGTGAGGCCCTTGGTTCGGTTCCGTCCTGTGCCAAAGTGGTCGGCCCGTGACGCATTTAGGGAGACCCATGGAGATGACTTGTCGTACAAGACAATGATTGCAGAATTGTGAAGGACTCTGTGTCCACTAACAAAGCTGGCTAGGATTTGTAACCCTGGGTTACGGACTAAGGTAACCCCTTATCTCTGATCTTACTATTCATCCAACCTAACTTTATGGGGCATCCTACAGAATGCTCTGCTAGAATCATACTCGTCGATTAGGAAGAGAGGTGTGAGACAATGCGTGAGAGACAGGCCTAAAGATAATGTGCGTATAGGAGACACGTAGGCAGGTCTATGTATATAGAAAGGGTCAATGGGGATTGTGCGTGTGTATGTTTGTGAGAGGAAGAGTGCTTGTGATAAGTATAGTGAAAATAGTCATAAATGGTTACGAGAGGGAGGGAGGGTTATATCGAGACCATGTCTGCGAGAAAGACACCTCGGGAGAGAGTGTGTGAGCATCTGTGAGAGACCACCGATGGAGAGTGAAACTACACGTAAAAGACTGATGTACACATTGATTAAAGATATAAATTGTATCCAAATATTAGGATGGGATCATGATATTTGCAATTCGCGTAAGGAACGGTCATTGATCCATCAGACATCTAGATTCTATCGAATTTGAGCATGTCTATGTTATTATTCGACCTAATTGATCCACATAGTTAGTATTTTGAACTCCAGACAATGCATCGCTTTAGCAATCGAATATGAACGTGAGTATAGGTCATGTTGTGTGTGTAAAGCACATTATACATACGAAAGTTACACAATGAACATTATAAATAGCTAGCTATGAAGTAGCATACATTTGAATTCAACTTAAGGTGGTTTAAAAAAATCGAATTCAACATGAAGTCCATTCAATTATTTGAATTCGATATCATGGCATTTGTAAATCATACCTAAGTTATGGGGGCACCAATCTTTGCTCTAATTTTCTACATAATAGCATATATAGTCGTGTACAAAATAGATACAAATTTAGCTCCTCCATTCCAAAATAATCGTAGTTATAGGATTTCCAAGTGTCAAAATTTCAAAAAGAAGCGGATAATTTAATGAGGTCTTCAAACATACAAGGTCAAATTTAACGTTGTCTATTTAGGTCAATCCTCAAAGTTCAAGAGTACTCTAAACGTGAATGCTTCTGTTTTCAAAATTTCGAACGAGGCGCCAAAAGAGCATCTACTTGCCCGAAACCACGTGAGACCAATGTTTGGTAGTAGAAGGAAATTACTTTTCTAACTCCGACCCGTGAAACCTACCGGCCCGACGTCCAAAGGTCTAAACTGGGGTAGGTTTGTAGCTTCATCTAGACGCCACGCAACCGCCTCCGGAAAACATTCATACACAATGGCCGCCTAAGCACACATGCGCGCAGCCGAAATCGCTCCCGCCCACTATTTGGGACACCTGGGATTACCATCCTACCCCGACCCGCAAAAGGTCCGAAATTTAAGAGGGGGTTAAAGTTTGTACTTTCCCCGAATTTCAAACAAGCGCGTCCCATCTGTTCAAAAAAGCCAAAAACAAGCGCGTCCCAGACCGAAACATGGTTCTCCCTTTGCTCCCCCCGCCCCCCTCCGATTCCCCATTCGTACTTCGTGGGCGCAAAAACTACCTCTCCACCAGCCATGAAATCTCGGCGTCCTCCATCCGCCACCCCATCCCACCCATCAACCGCCGCCCTCCTCCATCACGTCGGAGCCAATACCCCGATGTCGTCGTCCACCGCAACCTCAACCGCAACGCCCTCCACGGCTAGTAGTTGAAGCCGAGGCCGAGCCGTCCGTACCCAAGCCAGTTCAACCACGCCATCCTGCGCCTCACCGCTGCTGCTCCAACTTCGCCACCGTCCACCGCACCAGAGTTGTTCGTGCTACGCCGTCCTTCGCCGCCTCGGATTTTCTTCCCCTCCGCCGACATATGTCACGGTAACACAGTTAACAATTTGGCCATGGGTTCATCCAAGCCTGCACCCTCCTCCAAAACATCGGTTTCCCTGGCAAACAGAAGAAGATTGGCGCGACATGTCGAGGCGACCACACCGGCAACCGAAAATGGTACCCCCTCTTCCCTTATTCATGCAAATTTTACGTGTCTTCTTCCACGGTATTCATCCCACAGAAGACACTAGTTGACCGCTTCTTCTTGATACTAGATGTTCCTAGTTACTCGCGATGCTCAAGGTTTCTCCTCATATACTATTTCACCTTAGCTAGAGGTCCATCGCCCCCCTGCATTTCAATTCCTGGTCAGTTGATTCCCAATTAACGGAAGCATTCCCCAGCGTAACAGGCGCTAGTCCGCCTATTACGCCGGGGAAGCAGCGCCTCGGTGTATATCTTAGGGGCGTGTGGGGCCTAGAGCTGCTGGCGCCCAATCTGGAGATCGGCCGGGATGAAAGGGATGGCATGGGGGCGCTGCCAAGCACGGCGTTGGTGTGAGGTCGAGGGGAGGGCGGGGCGGCGGAGGCAGGGGTATGGGCCGGTGGTCGCTGGCGGTTCGAGAAAGATCGTCAACAGTGACTAGCAGGAGGTAGACGAAGGCCATCTGCCCGTTCCTTATAGATCGGACGGTTCATAAAAAAATTGACTGGTCAATTTTTTTTCAGTCGACTATTATCTTGATAGGACCACATGTTGTGGTGTCCTGGAGGAGTACTTGCATTTCCTATGCTCATACATTACAAAATCATACGGGGTAGAATCTAATTTTGTTTGCCATGCAATGTTGTAGAGCTATCATATGTCTCCTGTCATTTATTTTTTAGCCACCTGCTATCTGCTACTTTTACAGTGCACTAGTTCTGCACACACTTCACCCCTACTCTCACTATTGTGTTTTTATGCAAGGGTATTTCAGACCATGCCTTGACAGAAGTAGAAAAGAGTAGAGAGAGAAGTTGCTCCAGCGTGGTACGCGGCTAGGCCAGACACGTTTCAACACTTTAAAGGGTGTAGTGTCAGCAGATGGAGACGGGGAACGTAGCTCTGCAGTTGATGATCTCGCTCGCCGTGAACCACCATCCCAGGTGCTTTCTTTAACTTCACGGTGTCATATGTGGTTGCATGTTGCATATGGTGTCTAGCTTGTATTCGAAAGGCCGAAGTCAGCCTTTATCAAGATAAGGAAAGATATTTTTTACCTGAACCACCATCCCGGGAGCACCAGAAGACAAATAGCTAGTCAGGGCACTGGCTGAGCAAGTGACAAGCCCAGCACAGACATGCATCACCTGGAAGCCAGCTAAAAAGCCACGATGGTTGCGAAGCAGCCAGCCTCCCACCAGGCTCTCAGGTCCTAGATGATCATGCTCACCACTCCAGCCGGATGTCTGGCTCGTATTGCTTCCAATTTGGTTAAATTGCATCTGCTTAGCTTACACACTATGCCTTTGAATATGACATGCCTTCCTGTTTTTGGTACATACTAGTACATCTGTCTATTAACCATGTTCCTACATCAAACTAATGTTCTTGTGTATCCCTCATCAATCACTTATGATGAGGCAGTCAGGCAAGTGGACTACTGTGAGAAAAGATCATCATTTAAAGATTGCAGCGTCAGCCTCCCCACATGATTCTCAAGAAACAGCAAGGCTAGATAAAGATAGTGAACGTAGCTCTATAGTTGATTACCGCATTTGCCCTACACTAGCATCGCAGGTGCTTGCTCTAACTTGGCAGCGTGATGTGTGGTTGCATGTTGCATATGGTGTCTAGATTGTAATTCTTCCAATCAGGTTAAATTGCATGTGCTATTCTGCTTAGTTTATACATTATACCTGTAAATGTGACATGCCTTCCTGTTTTTAGTACATAGTACATCTGTCTATTAAGCATGTCCTTACATAAAACTATTGTTTTTTGTATCCCGCATAAATCAATATGGCGAGACACCTTTAGTATATGCAGTGTGATATTAGTTGCATCTTTCATATGATTTATAGCATGCGCTGCTTCTAATTTGTTGAAATGCCATTTATGATGGGACGCTTTTAACTTGGAAGAGTCATATTTGGTGCATCTTTCATGTGGTGTTTAGCTTGCATTGCTTCTTATTTGTTGAAATGGTTTCTGCTTAGTTTACACAAACAGTTGTGAATATGCCATGTCGTCCGGTTTTTCGTATTATTTCATCCTGGAATCATGTGTTTGCCTTACATCAAAGTAGTGATTGTCAGTATCATGCACGAGTGAGTTCTGAAGAGTGAATTTTGTTGCTTTTTCTTGTCTGTTTTACTTGACAATTCAAAATCGATAAAGCGGAAGGAAGTTAATAAGGTAGCGGATTGGTTCTCCTTCCAAACTGAGGGTCTCTATAGATTCTACTCCTCCATCCCCCCAAGATGATTTCCAAGACAACACATGCATAGACACTCAACGTAGCTGTGTTGATGATGAGCACGTCTCCCCTAGTGCACCATCACAGGTGCTCCCTCTAACTTGGCATTGTTATATGTGGTTGCATGTTATGTATGATGTCTATTGTATTGCTTCTCATTTTGTTGAATTTCATCTGCTTACTTTACACATTATACTTGTGAATAAGACACGTGTTCCTGTTTCTAGAACATACAATATCTGCCTATCACACCATGTTCTTACATCAAAGTACTACTGTTGTGTAACCTGCAACAATCACTTATCATAAGACACGTTTGACTTGGGAGTGTGATATAGGTTACATCTCGCATTGTTTTCTAGCTAGTACTACTTCTAATTTGTTGAAATGGCACTTATGATGAGACAGTTTTAACTTGGTAGAGTGATATTCGTTGCATCTTTCATATGGTGTCTAGCTTTCATTGCTTCTAATTTGTTGAAATGCCTTCTCCTTAGTTTACACATCATAAGCTGTGAATATGCAATGGAACTAATGATGAGAGACCTTTAACTTGGTAGTGTGATGTTGTTTGCATCTTGCATATGATTTATTTCTTGTACTGCTTCACATTTTTTTAAACGGCATTTATGATGAGACACTGTTAACTTGGCAGAGCGATATTTGTAGCATCTTTCATATGGTGTCTACCTTCCATTGCATTGCTTCTAATTTAGTGAAATGTCCTCTGCTTAGTTTACACATCATAGTTCTAATTATCTCATGCCGTCCTGTTTTTCGTACATATTACATCCTCCTATCATGTGGTTGTCTAACATGAAAGTTCAGTTCGTCTGTATCATGCATCAATTTGTTCTGAAGAACTAAATTTTTATTCGTTTTTCTTGTCGGCTTGACTTAACATGGCACAGAGAAAGAGGAAGCAACACAGAACGTCAGGGAAAGGGAAGCGGAAGAATCCTGCAGATTCTGCGGGTACTGATGATGCAATAGAAGGTCAAAGTCCAGCGGAAAATTGTACCGACAGGGTATCCCGTGCTACACGAGCTGCAGAACAAGCCAAACAGAACCAAATAGCTGCCACCAAACAAGCAGAGACAACCCCAGTTGTTGCAACACCTTCCACAGTACCACCAGCTGCACGATTTACTCGTTGGTCAACTCATCTAGCAGCACGTTCCCAAGCTCCCTTGCCACCTGACACTACTTCCGAAGCACTCTTGACACAAGATGAGTTGGCAAGATCAGATGAACTTTGTGAGCTTCAACAGCAAGAAGGTAGTTGCTGGAGTCAAGTTACAGTTGCATGCTTCTTTATGTGTAGTCTCACAGTTTGATGTACACTAACACTTCCTACGTTTGTTATTGGACTAGCACCTAGGCGCAAGAGGAAACAAACATCAGGGATAATGCTTGATAGGTTAACTAAATCTAGAGGAGGAAGAATGGAGATCCGTTCTGAGCCAGGTTTAAAAAGGCCACGTGATGCTACAGAGTCAGCCAAGTTAGTATCAGAGGCAGTGGTTGCTGTTAGGTGTCATGTACGTATCCTCCCAACATGGATTCAGTACAGGAATGACAAAGACGAAACCCAGTTGAACACCTTCCTCGGCCATTTATCTGTAAGTATGGTTATGTATGGAAACTAGTAATATCGTCTTGCTCTGTCCAATACTTTCTAGGTTGTTGATAATGAGACTCCCATAATTTTCAAAAGATGAGGTTCAAGTTGGATAGCCAAGATGATGCAACCAGACAAGCTTGCACCCATGTTTTCAAGTCTGCTCTGCGACAGTATCGGTATAACTTGAGGAAAACTCACTTTGAAGGAAAGGCTAATAGTGAACTTGCCCAAACATCTCCAGTGGAAACTATATCGGATGAAGACTGGAGAGGCCTCGTTAAACACTGGTCTGATCCGAAGTATCAGGTACATTATATATATGTGATCAGATCACATGTTGAAGTCCTATTTACGCATATGCCACACAAATCTATCTTCTTGTAGGTGAACTGTTCAAAGAACAAGGCCAACCGTACGAAAGTGAAATTCCAACAGACGACAGGATCTCGTAGTTATATTGCACACTGCGAGGCTCTTGTAATTAGCTGTTGTTTCACTCTTTTCGCTGTACCATATTATCATATCTATAGTGACTTGTTCCAAATGCAGAGGAAAGCCCACAAGGACCAAAAAGTACCTGAACCAAATGCTGTGGAAATCTCCAAGGACTGTCACACCAGCAAGACAAAGGGCATGACTACACCAGTCAAAGCCGCTGTTGTAAGTCCTTAATCCTCATGTCTTTCAACTACTACTTACTCTGACTCGTGCCTTGAACTGCATGGTTTGCAGCCAATGTCTATTACTCTTTTCAATTTTATACACAATTGTCTTTGCGTATCATTGCACCTTACAAGGTTTAAAAGAGAGGAGTGATGTTCCTTTGATCTTGACCTATAATCTAGTTCCGTGCTGGACTTGCCCACACAATGTTACAATTGCATGTTTGTCTGTTCTCAGTTTTTTGTGATATGAATGATGTCATATTATGCTTACCGTATTATAAACTTTGTCTCTTTATCCTTAGTTGTCAATACAATGTGAAGAAATAGACAATACATTAGCCATGGTACATGGTCATATGTTTGGAACCTGGTTTTATTATGTACTTTGCAGTAAAATACAACTAATATTTTACATGGGTTCACCAGAATAAGTTCTATATAGAGACCAAAGCTATTTTGTTTGGTTTTGCTGCCTCCTTAATATCTTCTGTTGTGGTACTACTAATGTAAAAACTCAACTTTTCAGTAAGCTATGGAAAAAAGGTGGAGCCGCCACCTTCTGAAGGTGGCGAGGCAACTATAACCGCAATGTCAGCGCTTGCTGTAGTGGGTCAGTACCTGTCCACTAACAGTGCCAAAAGCACCTTCCTGCGTAATGCTGGGTTGGTTGTTAAGGCAATCTCGTCCAAACTGCCTCATGATCAAGATACGCAAGCTCAAAACAATGTTATATCTGCGCTTCAGACACAAGTTCGTTCCCTAACAGAGACCTTTTGTGAAACAAGGGCAGACATTGTTTGATGTCGTCAAGATATGCATGGTTTTGAAACCAGACTATCAGACATTTGCTATGTTGTTCAGGAGCCTAGGAGAAATGAAGGCGAAGGTTATGGTGCTCCATCAGACAATACAACATGAAAACGTAACAGTCAGGTCAAATGAACTGAGCTTCTAAACTTCTGGTGGTGCATTTATCTGCCAAACTATTAACTTTTATGCCAACCTTCCTTTTGTTTTATAGTTGTAATTTGTTTTGTTGCGATACAAAATTTGTTCTTAACGTGCAGCCACAGGCTGAAGAAAACAGCAAGCCATTTTTGTATAGTGTAGGTTGTTCCCTATATTTGCACTGGTGGCGATCTTTGATGCCCAGTGGATGTAATATGTGCAATCGCCTTAATAGCCTAGCGTTAGTTTCAGGCTTATTTATTTCCTAGTCGTCTTTTTCCCGGGTTTGCTAGTGGCTGAGGGAGTCCTGGATTAGGGGGTCCTCGGACAGCCGGACTATATCCTTTGGCCGTTCTGTTGGACTATGAAGATACAAGATTGAAGACTTCATCCCGTGTCCGGGTGGGACTCTCCTTTGCGTGGAAGGCAAGCTTGGCAGTTCGGATATGTAGATCTCCTACCTTGTAACCGACTCTGTGTAACCCTAGCCCCCTCCGGTGTCTATATAAACCGGAGGGTTTAGTCCGTAGGACAACAACAATCATAATCATAGGCTAGCTTCTAGGGTTTAGCCTCTACGATCTCGTGGTAGATCAACTCTTGTATACTCATATCATCAAGATCAATCAAGCAGGAAGTAGGGTATTACCTCCATCGAGAGGGCCCGAACCTGGGTAAACATTGTGTCCCCCGCCTCCTGTTACCATCCGCCTTAGACGCACAGTTCGGGACCCCTACCCGAGATCCGCCGGTTTTGACACCGACATTGGTGCTTTCATGGAGAGTTCCACTGTGCCGTCACCATAAGGCTTGATGGATCCTTCGATCATCAACAATGATGCGATCCAGGGTGAGGTTTTTCTCCCCGGACAGATCTTCGTATTCGGCGGCTTCGTATTGCGGGCCAACTCGCTTGGCCATCTGGAGCAGATCGAAAGATACGCCCCTAGCCGTCGGGTCAGGTTTGGAAGCTTGAATTATACTGCCGACATCCGCGGAGACTTGATCTTTGACGGATTCGAGCCCATGTCAGGTGAGCCGCACAGTCACGACGAGCATGACTTAGCTCTGCCGTCGGACAGTGTCCGGGAGATCACACCTGCAGCTACTCCGGCCCTCAATCCGTAGCGGATCGTGTCGTGCGAGGACGGGTGGATAGACCCCGCCACGGAGGCTGCGCACTCAGCGGCGATAGAGCCGAAAGCTGACTTCACCTCCTATGAGACCTGTGTTGCCAGACACTTGGATTCGTCCCCGGCCACGGGCTCCGAACCGCCTGTCTCCATGCCTATCGAATCTGGTTGGGCACCGATCATGGAGTTTTCCTCCGCGGACATCTTTCAGCACTCGCCCCTGGGCGACGTGTTAAATTCATTAAGGTCTCTCTCCTTGTCTGGAGACCCTGGGCCAAACTATGTCTGGCTCGAGTGGGAAGCGGACGATGAAGAAATTCGTTCCGCACCCACCACCCACTTAATAGCCACTGTCGATGACTTAACCGACATGCTCGATTTCGGCTCCGACGACATCGACGGTATGGACGACGATGCAGGAGACGAACAGGAACCACCGCCCACAGGGCACTGGACTGCCACCTCATCATATGATATATACATGGTGGACACCCCCAAAGAAGGCGACGGCGATAAGGCAACGGAGGATAATCCCTCCAAGAAGCAATCCAAGCACCGGCGTCAGCGGCGCCGCTCTAAGTCCCTCCATACCAAAAGCAGCGATACTGGCACAAGAGACAATAATGCTCCGGATAGTGCCGAAGACGAAGACAATCCCTCCCAGCCAGGCGTCGAGCGGGAGGATGAGCAAGCTAGCCCTCAGGAACCGGCAGCAGACGGAGAATCAGAGGACGACAATTACATGCCTCTCTCCGAAGACGAGGTGAGCCTCGGGGACGAAGAATTTATCGTGCCTGAGGATCCCGTCGAGCAGGAGCGCTTCAAGCGCAGGCTTACAGCCACAGCAAAAAGCCAGAAGAAAAAGCAACAACAGCTTCGAGCGGATCAAGATTTGCTAGCGGATAGATGGACCGAGGTCCTGGCGGCCGAGGAATATGAACTCGAGCGCCCAACCAAAAGTTACCCAAAGAGCAGGTTGCTACCCCACCTCGAGGAGGAAGCATTAAAGCCTACGCCTCCAGCGTATGATGCGGCTGACCAGCCACCTCGTGGCCGGGACAAAATGGCATATCAAGTCGAAGTCCAGCCCGCACGCCGTCGCCAGTTGAACAAAAATACCAAAGCCCGGGGTAACACGCAGGACCTGCGAGACGTGTTGGAAAACAAAGCAGGACATGCAAGATCGATCTACGGATCATGGGGGCGCGCCCCAACGCGTGACGATGATTGTCACGCCGGATACAATAAAAGCAAATCCGGCCGGGCCGAATACAGCATACAAGACTCGTATGAACTACGCCGTGACATAGCCCGGCACAGAGGCGCCGCACATCCCCTATGCTTCACTGATGAAGTAATGGATCACGAATTCCCAGAAGGATTTAAACCCGTGAACATTGAATCATATGATGGTACAACAGACCCCGCGGTATGGATTGAAGATTTCCTCCTCCACATCGACATGGCCCGCGGTGATGATCTACATGCCATCAAATATCTCCCACTAAAACTCAAAGGACCAGCTCGGCATTGGCTGAATAGCTTGCCAGCAAACTCTATTGGCAGTTGGGAGAATCTGTAGGACGCATTCCTTGACAACTTCCAGGGCACTTATGCGCGACCACCGGATGATGATGACTTGAGTCACATAACCTAGTAGCCAGGGGAATCGGCCAGGGAATTCTGGACTTGGTTCCTAACTAAAAAAGAAATTGTCGACTGTCCGGATGCCGAGGCCTTAGCGGCATTTTAGAATAACATCCGCGATGAGTGGCTCACCCGACACCTCGGCCAAGAGAAGCCGAAGTCCATGGCAGCCTCACGACACTCATGACCCGCTTTTGTGCGGGCGAGGACAGCTGGCTCGCAGCAACAACACATCAAGAAATCCTGGCAATTCAGATGCCAAAGATAACAGTGGCAGACCACCTCGCAACAGACACAAGCGCCGCAACAACGGCGACAACGCCGAGGACACGGCACTCAATGCCGGATTCAGTGCCTCTAAATCCGGTCAGTGGAAAAAGCCGTGCAAAAGAAGCAATCCGGGCCCGTCCAGTTTGGACCGCATACTCGATCGCTCGTGTCAAGTTCACGGCAGCCCCGATAAGCCAGCCAGTCACACCAACAGAGAATGCTAGGTGTTCAAGCAGGCCGGCAAGTGGAATGCCGAAAACAAGGAAAAGGGGCTGCATAGTGACGACGAGGAGGAGCCCCGGCCGCCGAACACAGGAGGACAAAAGAAGTTTCCTCCACAAGTGAAAATGGTGAACATGATATACGCAACCCATATTCCCAAGCGAGAACGGAAGCGTGCACTAAGGGACGTCTATGCGATGGAGCCAGTTGCCCCAAAGTTCAACCCATGGTCCTATTTCCCGATCACTTTCGATCGCAGGGACCATCCCACTAGTATCCGTCATGGCGGTTCCGCCACATTGGTCCTTGATCCCATTGTTGACGGATTTCACCTCACTCGAGTTCTTATGGACGGTGGCAGCAGCCTGAACCTGCTTTATCAGGATACAGTGCCCAAAATGGGTATAGACCCCTCGAGGATCAAACCTACTAAAACCACGTTTAAAGGTGTCATCCCAGGTGTAGAAGCCTGTTGCACGGGCTCAATCACACTGGAAGTGGTCTTCGGATCTCCGGACAACTTCCGAAGCGAGGAGTTAATCTTCGATATCGTCCCGTTCCGCAGTGGCTATCACGCACTGCTCGGACGAACCGCATTTGCTAGATTCAATGCGGTACCGCATTATGCATACCTCAAGCTCAAAATGCCAGGACCTCGTGGGGTTATAACGGTCAATGGAAATATAGAACGCTCGCTCCGCACGGCGGAGCACACTGCGGCCCTCGCAGCAGAAGCACAAAGCAGCCTTATGAGGCAAACCGCCAATTCGGCGAAAAGGACCCCAGATACCTTCAAGCGAGTCCAGAGTACCCTGCAGGAGGATCGCCAGGCACGTTTAGAGCTCGACTAGCAATTCGGCCTCCGTCCTAGTCCCAGTCAAGCGGCGAGATTTGTGCCATGCGTACATAACTACGCACTCAAGATACCATGGGCATAGGTGGAGGCACGGCTAGGGCACGTCCCACAATGCGGATCAACCCCCCAGGGGCAATATACCCTTATCATTTTCTCTCTTTCAGGACCTTACTCTCCGGAAGCCCTTTCCGGCAGTCTGATCGTTGGACCCATTGGGGAAGGAAATACCAAGGAAGCAACACGATCTGACATACAGGGGAATCCCCAGGTGGTCTCTGATAACGATCGATATACCTGTTTTACATAACCATACGCAGCTTGCCCTTGGATAGGACATGTCAAATAGTCCTATTTTTTGCTTATTGCACTACTTGTATCTGTACGCTTTGACGTATTATTCAAATAACAATGCATAGCGTTAGCCTACTATTGCACTTCCTTTTTTCTTGTCTGCTTGTTTATGACAAATTGCACCCGTACATTCTGGTACGACCAGTGTGCCAGGGGCTTCAGTGTACCCCATAACACGGCGTGAAAAGTCCGAACACTTTCGACAGTGCGGCACCCCGAACTTATAGCGCTATATGCATCAGCTCCGAATCATGTCTTCGGTCAATAGTTGGGTTTGCCAGCTCCCATGTTTTGGTACCTTACGTTCCGCTATATCGGCTAAGGTAGCGCTGGGAGAACTACTGCGATTGTGTCCCGGTTCTTCTGGACGAACACCTCTGTAGAGAAAGCCGAAAACTGACTGTCATGATGAGGCGAGAGCTGGTCGCTGTTCGAGAGGTCTCAAATCCTTAAAGATTTTTTCCGCTTCGGGCGAGGAGTCGGCCATGTCCGATTTAGGCGTACATAGCGCCCCAAGTTCGGCCTTCCGGATACTAGGGGCTTCGCCAAAATTTAAAATTGTAGACTTCTATGGCTAAGTGAGAGTGATAAAGCTTTATAGTCCGATTGCCTGGTTCGTTGTTCTGAACACCTCCTTCGAAGGACCCAATATTGGGATAAAGAGTGGTCAGGTTTATCCCGAACACCTTAGTACTAGTTACATGGGGGCAGAAGCCGACGACTCGCCAACTCTCAAAATTTACAAACGGCCGCACAAAAGGTAATATTTTAAATAGCAAGCGTTATATAGCGCACATGAACTGGTTTCATATTACAGGATCACATGAATACATTCATTCAAATATTACATCCTTAGCACATTCCTCTGCCACCAGCCGAGCACCCTTCAGGACACTATCATAATACTTTTCGGGGTGGCGATGCTCCTTGCCCTCCGGCGGCCCCTCCTTCACCAGCTTTTCGGCGTCCAACTTCGCCCAGTGCACTTTCGCCCCGGCAAAGGCCCTGCGCGCGCCCTCAATGCAGATGGACCGCTTTATGACTTCAAACTGTGGGCAGGCATTCACAAGCCGCCTTACCAGACCGAAGTAGCTACCAGGCAGGGGCTCGCCAGGCCACATCCGGACTATAAGGCCCTTCATGGCCAGTTCGACCGCCTTGTGAAGCTCGACCAGTTGCTTCAATTGGTCGCTCAAGGGCATCGGATGTTCGGTCCCAGTATACTGGGACCAGAACAACTTCTCTGTCGAGCTCCCTTCCTCGGCCCAGTAGAACTCCGCGGCATCAGATACACTGCTGGGTAGATCTGCGAACGCTCCTGGAGAGCTCCGAATTCGGGTAAGTAAAAGGAAAGTTTCCTTCACATGCTTGCTTTACATAATGAATGCCTTACCAGCCGCTATCTTCTTGATTGCCTCAATTTCCTGGAGGGTCTTTTGTGCTTCGGCCTTGGCATTTTGTGCGTTCTCGAGGGCCTTCGCAAGCTCGGACCCTTGCGTCTTTGAGTCACGCTCCAAGGACTCGTATTTCTTGACGAGAGCCTGGAGCTCTTGCTGCACCTTGCCGACTCGGGCCTCTTGCCTCTCTCGGTCGATGCGCTCCTTGGTCGCTTTGTCTTCGGCCTCGGACAGCGCCTTCTTCAGGGTAGCCACTTCGGTCGTGGCCCCTGGCAAAATTCATGACGATCCTATTACTTGAAAACCACATTTTCCTATATCAATATACAGACGGGGTATCACTTACCTTTGTTCTCTTCGAGCAGCCTCATGGTAAGGCCGAGCTCTTCCTTGGACCGCTCAAGGTCGCGCTTCAGTGCGGCGACCTACGCAGTACGAGCGGCAGCGGTCAGCAGTGAAGCCTGCTTATTCACATAGACACATTCTGATTAGACTCCTACGATTATTATTTGATCCTCTATTCGGCCTTTCTTTGCGAACACCGAACAGAGCATCAGGGGCTACTGTCTATGCTGTGACATTTTCTTATAACTTGATTACTAACCTCAAAGCCTGTTAGGAGGCCGGCACAGGCTTCTGTCAGCCCGCTTTTGGCGGACTGAACCTTCTCGACCACCGCACTCATGATAGTGCGGTGCTCTTCGTCGATGGAAGCGCTGCGAAGCGCTTCCAGCAAGTTGTCCGATGCCTCTAGATGGACAGAGGCCATCAGCATGGACGGCTTGCCCCTCTTAGCGAGGGGTTGCCTGACAGAATCCGAAACCACTGGAGGTTCCGACGCAGTATTCGGCTAGGGGCTAGACTTGCTGCCCCCGGCGTTAGGGCCCAGGGGAGTCTTGCCCCTCGTGCGTCCAGCGCCTGGAATGTCGCCTTGGGGCGCCTCCTGAACTGTCTCCCCTTGGTTCAGTGCCCTTTGAGACAACACCTCGGCGTCGTCCGTAGGGCGGGGGGAGGAGGCGTTCGGGAGTGAATCGCTGTTCATATCCGACGGGCCCAAAGAATCATCCGAAGAAGATACGTCGATGTGGGCTAGGGATGGACTGCATAATCATGTTCGGCATGATAAGAAGCAATAAAATAAAACATACCAAGAACTATTATGGTATCCAGATACTTACGACTTCGCCAGGGGCTTGTCCCTGGGTAACCACTCCTCGTCGCTAAAAGCGGCCGCCGTGGAATGGTCCGGAAGGAGAATCCTTCCCTTCTTGGACCCCTCGGCCTCCCCAGATGGGGCGGCCTTCCTTTTCTTGTCTCCCCCGGCTGGGGGGAGAACTTTCCACTACGTCCTCCTCGTTTTCGTGGGAGGAGTGCACCTTGGTGTTTTCGGACGATGAGTCCGATATAACCTTGCGCCGGAGACCTTTCCTGGTCCCCGTGGCCTTCTTCTCCGGCACCTCATAAGGCAACGGAACCAGCATCTCTGTTAGGAGAGCATCTGCTGGATCTTCGGGCAGGGGGGCTGGACAATTGATCTGCTCCACTATCGCTAACCAGTCCTGTTATAAGGCGTGGAGGCTTAGATCCCTCACACGGTTATACTGGGGAAAAGAACATCTTATGAGATATAAAAGACTTACCGGATTGGCAGGCCGCTTAGCGCTGAGTCTGCGATCCTCGGTAAGGGGAGGAGGTACCTCAGCACCCTTGAACAACACCTTCCAGACGTCCTTGTGCGTCGTGTCGAAGAGCTCTCGTAGCGTCTGGTGCTTTGCCGGGTCGAACTCCCACAAATTGAATGCCCGTCTTTGACACGGGGGGATCCGACAGAAGAGCATGACTTGGACCACATTGACAAGCTTGATTTTCTTGCTTGTCATGTTTCTGACACAGGTCTGGAGTCCGGTCAGCTCCACCGATGAACCCCAGGATAGGCCCTTCTCTTTCCAGGAGGTGAGCCGCATGGGGATTCCGGATCGAAATTCGGGGGCCGCCACCCAGTTGGTGTCGCGCGGCTCGGTGATGTAGAACCACCCCGATTGCCACCCCTTTACGGTCTCCACATAGGAGCCTTCAAGCCAGGTGACGTTGGGCATTTTGCCCACCATGGCACCTCCGCACTCCGCTTGCTGGCCGACCACCACCTTCGGTTTAACATTGCAGGTCTTCAGCCACAGGCCGAAGTGGGGCTTGATGCGGAGGAAGGTCTCGCACACGACGATAAACGCCGAGATGTTGAGGATGAAATTGGGGGCCAGATCATGGAAGTCCAGCCCGTAGTAGAACATGAGCCCGCAGACAAATGGGTGGAGGGGAAACCCCAGTCCACAGACGAAATGGGTAAGGAACATGACCCTTTCGTGAGGCTCGGGGGTGGGGACGATCTGCCCCGCATCTGGGAGCCGGTGCGCGATATCTGCGGCTAGGTATCGGGCTTCCTGGAGCTTTGTAATGTCCTCCTCCGTAACGGAGGAGGCCATCCACTTGCCTCCCGCTCCGGACATGTTTGGAGTGATTTTGCGGAGAAGATGCGAACTTGGGCGCTGGAGCTCGAGTGCGTGAGAATGGATGGGCAGGGAAGAAGAAGGCGTGGGTAAAAAGGAGGAGTCATTGTCCCTTTATAAGGGCGGAGCAAACTGTGCGCCTCCTCACCTGCCTGGTAAACTCGCTTATTCCCCAAGCGTCGTAATTGATGGCGCGGTTGGGTTACCCACACCCGTATTGATGAGAATCCCGTGATAAGGGTGTGACGCCCCCGATTTGACCGTACACTAATCATGCACGCAAGTGTGTACGATCAAGATCAGGGACTCACGGGAAGATATCACAACACAACTCTAATACATAAATAAGTCATACAAGCATCATAATACAAGCCAAGGGCCTCGAGGGCTTGAATACAAGTGCTCGATCATCGACGAGTCAGTGGAAGCAACAATATCTGAGAACAGACATAAGTTAAACAAGTTTGCCTTAAGAAGGCTAGCACAAAAGTAGCAACGATCGAAAAGGCAAGGCCTCCTGCCTGGGACCTCCTAACTACTCCTCGAAGCTGAACTCCATGTAGAATCATCCTCGGGATCTCTAGCTCCTGGACTCCAGCATCTGGTTGCGACAACCAGGTAGAATGGAAAGGGGGAAAAGAGGGAGAAAAGCAACCGTGAGTACTCATCCAAAGTACTCGCAAGCAAGGAGCTACACTACATATGCATGGGTATATGTGTAAAGAGCCATATCAGTGGGCTGAACTGCAGAATGCCAGAATTAGAGGGGGATAGCTAATCCTATCGAAGACTACGCTTCTGGCAGCCTCCATCTTGCAGCATGTAGAAGAGAGTAGATTGAAGTCCTCCAAGTAGCATCGCATAGCAATAGTCCTACCCGGCGATCCCCTCCTAGTCGCCCTGTTAGAGAGCGATCACCGGGTTGTATATGGCACTTGGAAGGGTGTATTTTATTCAGTATCCGGTTCTAGTTGTCATAAGGTCAAGGTACAACTCCGGGTCGTCCTTTTACCGACGGACACGGCTATTCGAATAGATAAACTTCCCTGCAGGGGTGCACCACATAACCCAACACGCTCGATCCCATTTGGCCGAACACACTTTTCTGGGTCATGCCCGGCCTCGGAAGATCAACACGTCGTAGCCCCACCTAGGCTCAACAGAGAGGTCAGCACGCCGGTCTAACCCTATGCGCGCAGGGGTCTGGGCCCATCGCCCTATGCACACCTGCATGTTGCGTACGCGGCCGGAAGCAGACCTAGCCTAGTGGCGTTCCAGTCCAATCCGGCGCGCGCCACTCAGTCGCTGACGTCACGAAGGCTTCGACTGATACCACGACGCCGGGATACCCATAACTACTCCCGCGTAGATGGTTAGTGCATATAGACCAAATGGCCAGACTCAGATCAAATACCAAGAACTCGTTAAGCGTGTTATGTCGAAGTAACCGCGGACGCCGTCCAGGGCCAGGCCCACCTCTCACCTAGGCGGTCTCAACCTGCCCTGTCGCTCCGCCACAAAGATCCACTTGCGGGTACTCCTACGAGCCGACCCGACTTTAGTCATCACATGTGTCATGTATATAGTATATAAGTATATACCAGTGATCACCGCCCAAGTGATCACGGACCGATAGTATAGCACAGTAGACGGACAAGAATGTAGGGCCACTGATGGAAAACTAGCATCCTATACTAAGCATGTAGGATTGCAGGTAAAGGTAACAACAGTAGAAGCAAGGGCAGGCTATGCATCAGTATAGGATTAACGGAAAGCAGTAACATGCTACACTACTCTAATGCAAGCAGTATAGAGAAGAATAGGCGATATCTGGTGATCAAGGGGGGGGGGCTTGCCTGGTTGCTCTGGCAAGTAGGAGGGGTCGTCAACTCCGTAGTCGAACTGGGCAGCAGCTGTGTCGGTCTCGTAGTCTACCGGAGAGAAGAGGGGGAAGAAACAGTAAATACAATGCAAACATAAGCATGATGATGCGTGACATGACAATGGGCAGTGCTAGGTGTGTCCTAACGCGACAGTAGGTGGTACCGACGAAGGGGGGAACATCCGGGAAAGTATTCCCGCTGTTTCGCGTTTTCGGACAGACGGACCGGAGGGGGAAAGTTGCGAGTTCGATAGGTTAGGGATGTGTGGTGGACGAACGGGCTGCGTATCCGGATTCGTCTCGTCGTTCTGAGCAACTTTCATGTACAAAGTATTTCCATCCGAGTTACGGATTAAAAGATATGATTTTCAAAATAATTTATTAATTTTCTGGAATTAATTAATTTATTTAATTCAACATTATCCAGAATAGTGCCTGCTGACATTATCATGATGTCAGCATGACGTCAGCAGTCAACAGGGCGTTGACTGGGTCAAACTGATGTGCGGGACCCACCTGTCATTGACTGATTAGGGTAATTAGGATTAACTAATTAATTACTATTTAATTAAATTAACTAATTAATTAGATTAATTTAAACAGGGTTAATTAACTGATTAATTAATTAATATTATTATTTTATTTTTCTTTTCTTTATTTATTAATTTATTAATTTTTATTAATTAATTTATTATTATTATTTTTAAATCATTTTTTCATTCATTTTTTTCGTTCTAGGTGTAGGGGCCCATGTGTCATAGGCCCTGGGGGCCTTATCGGGCACACGGGCGCGGGTGGGCGCCGGAACGTGCGGGTGCGGGCGTTGCGGGCGCCGCCCGAACAGGCGCAGTGGGTGCCAGGACCCGTTCGGAGCGGGGGAGGCCGCTCGAGGGGGCGAGCAGGGGCGGAGCGCCGGCGACAAGCGCGGCACGACGGCGAGGCAGCGCGTGGGCGCGCGCGTAGGAGGGTCAGGCGAACCACGGGCGGAGCACAGCAGCGGGACCGCGACGAGGAGCAGCGGTAGGCGCGGGGCGAGCGCCGCCACGGCACCGGTGGCTGTGAAGGCGCGAGGGCGGCAGCGGATGCGGTGAGCGCGAGGAGGCAAACGTGCGCGGGCAGCAGGAGTTGGGCGCGGGTGAGCCTGAGGGCTGCGGGAGGAAGCGACCGGAGCGGGCGAGGGGAGCACAGCACGGCCGAGTCCAGGACGCGCAGGGCGGCATGCTCGAGGCAGGGGGCGGGAGCGCCGTGAGCGGGCGAGGGCGTGCGCGTACGCGGGCGCGGAGGATCACGACGAGGTGCGGGGCCGAGCGCGGTCGGCGCGCGGTGGGCGATGTCGGTGAAGAAGAAAAAGGGTAGAGAGGGAGGGAAACGGAGCCTCACCGCGGGGCGTAGGGGACTGGGCAGCGGGGCGTGGGGAGGACGACGGGGACGGTTCGACGCAGGGGAGGAGTCCGGCGAGGAGGCGTGGTCGAGGCGGAGGACGAAGACGGGCGGCGGGGTCCAGCAGCGTCGGGGTAGTGGGCGACGCGGTCGGCTCGGGCGAAGGGCGACGTGGTCGTCGCGGCGAGGTCGAGCCCCTCCCCGATCCAGATGGGATCGAGAGGAGGGGGAAAACGGCGTGGGTGAGTGGGGGGGGCGAGTGGTCGGTGCGGTAGGTGGCTAGGGTTTCGGTGGTGGCTCAGGGGGGTTATAGGGGGAGGCTGGGCCGGCCTGGTTGGCCCAAAGGCTGGCTGGGCCGAGGCTCAGCGAGGGGGGGGGGTTCTTTTGTTTTTATTTTACTTTTGTTTTCTATTTTCTTTTATTTCTTATTTCTGTTTTATTAAATGTTTGTTTTTATGAAATACCCAAGTTGTACCTAAAATATTATTAACACTTATGCCACTACCACAATTAACTTGGCACCTAATATAAAATAGTTTGTAATTGTTTATTATTTTATAATCATTTAACTAATTGTTTTTGCTACTATTTTATTCATTTTTGAGTATTTACACATTTTATACAAGTGTGGTTTCTCCACCTTTATTATTTAGGATTTATCTATCCCAGCTTGAACATTTTAGTTTTAATGTTTGAAAACTTTTGATGTTTGTCTTTATTTTAAACTTGAATTTGAACGAGTTTTAAATCATCGCGAGATTATCAATAGTAATCGTGGTGACGTGGCAACATTACTAGAGGGTTACTTTAGCTTAATTATCCGGGCGTCACAAAGGGGACACGATCTCTGCCTCGACAAGACGTGCCAAGAAAACCGCCTCACAATATGTGCAGTAGCTGGTTGAGAAAAACGGTTCGAATAATGACCAGGCCGTGGCGTGATGTCACGTTATGAAAAGTTGTCAGCTGATTAGATTTGTGCAAATATTATACTCTCTACGGTGGTATGTGGCATTTGTTTTACAGAGCCGGACACTATCCTTGTGTTCAAAATCTTCTATGGAGTATTCGGAGGAAGAACCCGCCTTGCAATGCCGAAGACAATCTGCGCGCCGGACTCATCGTCATTGAAGCCTGGTTCAGGGCTACTGAGGGAGTCCTGGATTAGGGGGTCCTTTGACAGCCGGACTATTTCCTTTGGCCGGACTGTTGGACTATGAAGATACAAGATTGAAGACTTCGTCCCGTGTCCGGGTGGGACTCTCCTTTGTGTGGAAGGCAAGCTTGGCAGTTCAGATATGTAGATCTCCTCCCTTGTAACCGACTTTGTGTAACCCTAGCCCCCTCCAATGTCTATATAAACCGGAGGGTTTAGTCCGTAGGACAATAACAATCATAATCATAGGCTAGCTTCTAGGGTTTAGCCTCTACGATCTCGTGGTAGATCAACTCTTGTAATACTCATATCATCAAGATCAATCAAGCAGGAAGTAGGGTATTACCTCCATCGAGAGGGCCCGAACCTGGGTAAACATTGTGTCCCCCGCCTCCTGTTACCATCCGCCTTAGACGCACAGTTCGGGACCCCTACCCGAGATCCGCTGGTTTTGACACCGACAGTGGCCACAACAACCATGGGCCATATACGGACCGTGGTAACCATGACCCTACTACGGGCAGTAGGATCCATGGGCCTCCTACGTACCGTCTTTAAATGGGCCTCCAACACCGCCGTCGAATCGGTGGGCCTCGGGCCGTCGGATAAATGGGTCTACATGGGCCATAAACGGGCGTAATTGGTATCGGCCCATCACGGTAACGGGCCGTTAACAGGTCGGAGGACAGCAAAGGCTTAATTCTATCACAGGCATAACGGGTTGTTAATGGGCCAGAATATAGGACGGGCTGGAAACAGCGCAACGAGTTAATAAGCCAGGAACGGGCCGACTCTTGCCACGGGCCGAATTTGGCCCATTAGGGGAACAGGCCAGTAACGGGCCGGAAGTAATCGAGGGCCGGAAAGGAGCCCAAGAACGTATGGGCCGTCAGTAGGCCAAAAGCTAACACGGGCTGGAAACGGCCCATGTGAATCCTGGGCCGTTAACAGGTACAAAGAAATTTACTATTCATTCTGGGCTAGAGTCACCGTGGGCCTCTAAAGGGCCTAAAGATACGAAGGCCTCGTATGGGCCGAAAGACGTCGTGGGCCATACATGGGCTGAAAGTGAAACGGGCTGGTGTTATATTCGACGGCCCACATGACGTTGTTGGGCTGATTTCGGGTAGGCCCTAACGGGACGTGAGTTACCGGGCCGTAAAATGGGCTATTTGCGAAGAGACCGTTAACAGGCTTTTCATGGACCAGCCTGCTAACTTTTGACCAAGTCAAACGGGTCGGCCTTCGTAAGCTAAATGGGACGGTGGTGGGTCGTTGCACGTGTCGACATATCATAGGCGCCTATCTGACCCACTGACGAGCTGACACGTGTTTCCTCCGGCCAATCAGAATTTTACATGTGGAAATTTCCCATTGGTGCGGGCTGTTAACGGGTTATCGGATCCAAAACCGGACCCGATAGCTTAACGGCGTTCCGTTACGGTGGATGCCATGTGTTGGTCACCCTTGACGAAAGCACTTCTATGACGCGCGATTTATCATCATGGAAGTGGACACTTCCGTGATGATAATTTTGGTAATGTCATGGAACACTTCTACGACAGCACATGTATGACTATCTTGATTCTGTCATAAAATTGTCATGGATGTACATGCATGACCGAAAACGTGACCTACTGTGACAAACACGTATCATCACGGAAGTGTATTTTTGTAGTGATTAATTATCATTAAGGATCTAAAAATATAATCTTCCACCCGATAAACCAACTAGCATCAACTACAAGGAGTAATCAACACTACTAACAACCCACACGTACCAATATGAGGTTTTGGGACCAAGATCGAATACAAGAGATGAACTAGGGTTTGAGAGGAGATGGTGCTGGTGAAGATGTTGATGGATCTGAAAATATAATCGTCCCGAGAGCTCTTTTTTATTTTTTCCAGGACAAAACACACCATATAGCAGAATATGGGCGTCGGGGGCCTGCCAGGGGGCCCACAAGGATGGGTGGCGCGCCCAGGGGGTAGGGCGCGCCCTCCACCCTTGTGGGTGTGGCCCCCCTCTGGTATTTTCTTCGCCCAATATTTTTTATATATTCCAAAACTATTCTCCATGAAGTTTCATGACTTTTGGAGTTATGCAAAATAGGTATCTAATATTTTCTCCTTTTCAAGTCTAGAATTCCAGCTACCGGCATTCTCCCTCTTCATGTAAACCTTATAAAATATGAGAGAGAAACCAAAAGTATTGTGATATAATATGTAATAACGGCCCATAATGCAATAAATATCAATATAAAAGCATGATGCAAAATGGACGTATCACCTCCCAACAAGCGCTATTGTTTAACGCCCTTAGCTAGGCATAAAAACACAAATAGATCTAGGTATTGTCATCTTTTGTATGCAATCCATAAGCTCTCATAATAGATTCATATGGCAATTTAATTTTCTTTCTAGGAAAGTGTTCCATGCCCTTCCTTAACGGAAATTGAAATCTAATGTTTCCTTCTTTCATATCAATAATTGCACCAATCGTTCTAAGGAAAGGTCTACCAAGAATAATTGGATATGTAGGATTGCAATCTATATCAAGAACAATGAAATCTATGGGCACATAATTCCTATTTGAAACAATAAGAACAATATTAATCCTTCCCATAGGTTTCTTAATAGTGGAATCCGCAAGATGCAAATTTAAAAAACAATCATCAAATTCACGAAAACCTAACACATCACATAAAGTTTTTGGAATCGTGGAAACGCTAGCACCCAAATCACACAAAGCATGCCACTCATAATCTTTAATCTTAATCTTAATAGTAGGTTCCCACTCATCATAAAGTTTTCTAGGGATAGAAACTTCCAATTCAAGCTTTTCTTCAAAAGATTGCATCATAGCATCAACGATATATTTAGTAAAAGCTTCGTTTTTATTATAAGCATCAGGAGAATTCAACATGGATTGCAACAAGGAAATACAATCTATTAAAGAACAATTATCATAATTAAATTCCTTGAAATCCAAAAGAGTGGGTTCATCGCTACTTAAAGTTTTGACCTCTCCAATCCCACTTTTATCAATCTTTGCATCAAGATCTAAAAACTCCGAATCATTGGGACGCCTTTTAACTAAAGTTGACTCTTATCCAGTCCCATCTTTATCAAGATTTATATTGGAAAACAAAGATTCAATAGGAGTCACATCAATCACTTTAAGATCTTCATCATTCTTTTCACAAAAACTAGAAGATGCTTTTACAAACCAATCTCGCTTAGCACGCACCTTAGCGGTTCTTTCTTTGCACTCATCAATGGAGATTCTCATAGCCTTTAGAGATTCATTGATATCATGCTTGGTTGGAATAGATATAATTTTCAAAGAATCAAGATCAAGAGAAATTTTTCTTCAACCAAAGCATTGAAACTCTTTTGCGAAATCATAAATTATTTAACACTATTCTCAAAATCAGAGGGCATCTTATTATCATTTCCATAAGAATTGTTGTAGGAATGACCATAATTATTAGAGGAATTACTAGGAAACGCCCTAGGATTAAAATTACCTCTATACGCATTATTACCAAAATTGTTCCTACCAATAAAATTCACATCCATAGATTCATTATTATTTTCAATCAAAGTAGACAAAGGCATATCATTAGGATCAATAAAAGCACTCTTGCTAGCAAATAATTTCATAAGCTCATCCAACTTTTCACTCAAAACATTAATCTCTTCGATCGCATGCACTGTTTTACTAGTGGAAGATCTTTCGGTATGCCATTGAGAATAATTAACCATAATATTATATAGGAGTTTAGTAGCTTCTCCTATAGTAATTTCCATAAAAGTACCTCCCGCAGCCGAATCTAAAAGATTTCTAGAAGAAAAATTCAATCCGGCATAAATTATTTGTATAATCATCCACAAATTCAAACCATGAGTAGGGCAATTTCATATCATCAATTTCATCATCTCGCAAGATTGTGCAAAATGTTCATGATCAAGTTGCTTAAAATTCATAATATCATTTCTAAGGGAGATGATCTTAGCGGGAGGAAAATACTTGGAAATAAAAGCATCTTTACACTTATTCCATGAATCAATACTATTTTTAGGTAAAGATGAAAACCAAGTTTTAGTACGATCTCGAAGTGAGAACGGAAATAGCTTCAATTTAACAATATCATCATCCACATCTTTCTTCTTTTGCATATCACACAACTCAACGAAATTATTCAGATGGGATGCGGCATCTTCACTAGGAAGGCCAGAAAATTGATCTTCCATAACAAGATTTAGCAAACCAGCATTAATTTCATAAGATTCCGCACTACTGGTGGGAGCAATCAGAGTACTAATAAAATCATTGTTATTAGTATTGGAAAAGTCACATAATTTGGTATTCTCTTGAGCCATCATGACAAAGCAAGCAATCTAACACATGAGCAAACAAAAAGCAACGAAGAATACGAACAGAAGAGGGGCGAAGAAAAAGGAAAATATTTTCGAAGATCATTTTAGAAGTGGGGGAGAGGAAAACAAGAGGCAAATGGTGAATAATGTAAGGCAAGAGTTGAGAGTTTTATGATGGGTACTTGGTATGTCTTGACTTGGCGTAGATCTCCCAGCAACAGCGCCAGAAATTCTTCCTGCTACTTCTTGAGCTTGCGTTGGTTTTTCCCTTGAAGAGGAAAGGGTGATGCAGCAAAGTAGAGATAACTATTTCCCTCAGTTAGAGAACCAAGGTATCAATCCAGTAGGAGACAACGCACAAATCACCAATTCCTGGACAAACAATCAAACACTTTCACCCAACGCAATAAAGGGGTTGTCAATCCCTTCACGGTCACTTGCAAAAGTGAGATATGATAGAGATAGATAAAACTAAACAAAAGATAAAGTAAATATATTTGGGGTTTTTTGGTTTATAGATCCGAAAGTAAAAGATTGGAAAATAGTATATCACAAACTTATATGATGGAAAATAGACCTGAGGGCCGTAGGTTTCACAAGAGGCTTCTCTCAAGATAGCAAATTATACGGTGGGTGAACAAATTACCGTCGAGCAATTGATAAAAAAGTGCAAACTTATGACGATATCTAAGGCAATGATTATGAAATATAGGCATCACGTCCGTCTCAAGTACACTGACTCCTTCCTACATCTACTACTATTACTCCACACATCGACCGACTCCTGCCTCCATCTAGAGTATTAAGTTCATGAAGAATAGTGTTACACTTTAAGTAAGATGACATGATGTAAAGAATAAACTCAAGCAATATGATGTAAACCCCATCTTTTTATCCTCGATGCAACAATACAATACGTGCCTCGGTGTCCCATCTGTCACCGGTAGAGGACACCGCAAGATTGAACCCAAGCTAAGCACTTCTCCCATTGCAAGAAAAACCAATCTAGTTGGCCAAACCAAACCGACAGTTCGAAGAGAATTACAAAGATATCATATCATGCATAAAAGAATTCAGAGAAGATTCAAATAATATTCATAGATAAGCTGATCATAAATCCACAATTCATCGGATCTCGACAAACACACTGCAAAAGAAGATTACATCAGATAGATGTCTAAGAACATTGAGGAGAACATGGTATTGAGGATCTAAGAGAGAGAAGAAGCCATCTAGCTAGTAGCTATGGACCCGTAGGTCTGTGGTAAACTACTCACGCTTCGTCGGAAGGGCAATAGAGTTGATGTAGATGCCCTCCGTGATCGAATCCCCCTCCGGCAGGATGCCGGAAAAGGCCCCAAGATGGGATCTGACGGGAACAAAAGGTTGCAGCGTTGGAAAAGTGTTTTCGTGGATGCTTCTGGCGGTTTGGGAATATATGTGAATATATAGGAGGAAGATCTAGGTCTGGGGGGTCACCGAGGGGCCCACAAGGTAGGGGGCGCGCCCTCCACCCTTGTGGCCGCCTCGTGGCTCTTCGGACTTGCACCACAAGTCTCCTGGGTGTCTGTTGGTCCAAGAATAATCATCGCGAAGGTTTTATTCCGTTTGGAGTCTGTTTGGTATTCCTTTTCTGCGAAGCTCAAAAAGAAGGAAAAAACAAAAACTCGCACTAGGCTCTAGGTTAATAAGTTAGTCCCAAAAATAATATAAAATAGCATATTAATGCATATAAAACATCCAAAACATATAATATAATAGCATGGAACAATAAAAATTTATAGATACGTTGGAGACGTATCAGAAATCACGACGACTGCGCAAGCGCGAGCAAGGGTGTAGGTAATGGATTAACCATGGGCGATGCTAGTGCACTGTGAAACCACCGCGACTGCGCAAGCGCGAGCAAAGGTGGAGGTAGTGGCTAATCCTTGTGCGATGCAAGTGCGCTGTGAATCACCATGATTGCGCACTCGCGAGCAAAGGTGGAGGTGGTGGCTTAACCGTGTGCGATGCAAGTGCGCTGTGAAATCACCACGACTGCGCAAGCGTGAGCAAGGCTGGAGGTACTGGCTTAACCGTGTGCGATGCTAGTGCACCGTAAAATCACCACCTACGCAAGCTAAAGGTGGGTAGTTTATTTAGGATGAATTCCATGTCTGCATCTAAAATTTAGGACGAACTGTGTGTGATAGACCAGCTAGCTAGAAATCTAAAAACAAAATACCCGCCTTGAGCGGTGCAAAAATTGGCGGTTTCGCCGCTTTTCCTTATTATCATACATGCATATTCTTATTGGACCGTGTGCGATCTTGGGTGCTCCCACCCGCATTAATTCCTTTACCCAAATTTTAGTATCCGCGATATTTCAATCGTCGCCCCACTCCTCCAGCACCGAACCTATAGTAAAATTCCGGTAGCCGAGGCATTTGAACCATCGCCCTCCCTCGTCCACCATCATCTCCACCCACCATTACTAAAATTTTCAGTAGCCGTGGCGTATCCTCAAGCACCACCCCCTCCATAGTCCCCCACGCTCCCCCTTCCCCCTCGAACCCTAGCTCCCGACGCTGCCACCGCCAACCCCTGCCGGTCTGCCCGTTCCTCCTAGCTTAGATAATAAAGTTCAGGTTCCCCAGCGATTCCCATACCGTCGCCCCCCTGAGTTTTTAGATGAGGCCTGCGGTGTCCCTCCCCGCCAGATCCACATCCCCTGCTCCAGAGAGTCGCAGCCTAAGCCCGACCATGTATCCCGGGGAGCCCGACGAGCGTTCGGCCAAAAAGAGGTTTATGATAGCCTCTCCAGTGGACGTAGGCGAGGTGGCCGCTGATACGTCTCCATCGTATCTACTTTTCCAAACTCTTTTCCCTTGGTTTGGACTCTAATTTGCATGATTCGAATGGAACTAACCCGTACTGACGCTGTTTTCAGCAGAATTGTCATGGTGTTATTTTTGTGCAGAAATAAAAGTTCTTGGATTGACCTAAAAATTTACGAAGAAGTTTTGTGGAATATATAAAAATACTAACGCAAGAAGTTAGTAGAGGGGCTCCACCCAGAGGCCACAAGCCCTGGGGGTGCGCCCTGCCGGTTTGTGAGCCCCCTGGACCTCCTCTGACCCTAACTCCAACTCTATAAGTACCTATTCGAGGAGGGTAAAAAGAGAGAGAAGGATTCATCGCGTTTTAAACTACGGAGCCGCCGCCGCCTCCTGTTCTTCATCGGGAGGGCTGCTCTGGAGTCCGTTCGGGGCTTCGGAGAGGGAGATTCGTTGCCATCTTCATCACCAACCTTCTTCCATCACCAATTTCATGATGCTCGCCGCCTTGCATGAGTAATTCCATCATAGGCTTGCTGGACGGTGATGGGTTGGATGAGATTTATCATGTAATTGAGTTAGGTTTGTTAGGGTTTGATCCCTAGTATCCACTATGTTCTGAGATTGATGTTGCTATGACTTTGCTATGCTTAATGCTTGTCACTATGGCCCGAGTGCCATGATTTCAGATCCGAACCTATTATGTTTTAATGAATATATTTGTGTTCTTGATTCTATCTTGCAAGTTGTAGACACCTATTATGAGTTATGATCCACATACCCCAAGGTGACAATAATTGGGATTCTTTCCGGTGATTACCATAGTTTGAGGAGTTCATGTATTCACTAAGTGCTAATGGTTTGGTCTGGTTCTCTATTAAAAGGAGGCCTTAATATCCCTTAGTTTCCATTAGGACCCCGCTCCCAGGGGAGGGTAGGACAAAATATGTCATGCAAGTTCTTTTCCATAAGCACGTATGACTATATACACAATACATGCCTACATTATATTGATGAATTGGAGCTAGTTCTGTGTCTCCCTAGGTTATGATCTCTACATGATGAATATCATGAAACACAATTATCATTGTCGATCCATTTCCTACGAGCTTCTCACATATTGATCTTTGCTCATTTACTTTCGTTGCTACTGCTGTTACAATCACTACAAAACTACTACTGTCACTTTTGCCAGTGTTACCATTACTTCCATATTACTTTGCTACTAAACACTTTGCTGCAGACATTAAGTATTTCAGGTGTGGTTGAATTGACAACTCAGCTGCTAATACTCGTGAATATTCTTTGGCTCCCCTTCTGTCGAATCAATAAATTTGGGTTGAATACTCTACCCTCGAAAACTATTGGATCCTTTATACTTGTGGATAATCAATATCTTCTTCTGGCGCCGTTGTCGGGGAGCATAGCTCTATTCTCTGAGTCACTTGGGATTTATATCTGTTGATCACTATGAAGAATTTGAAAGATACCAAAACCAAGACTTTCCCTCTAGGCCGATGATACGTCTCCAACGTATCTATAATTTTTGATTGTTCCATGCTATTATATTATCTGTTTTGGATGTTTTGTATGCATTAATATGTTATTTTATATTATTTTTGGCACTAAGTTATTAAACCAGAGCCCAGTGCCAGTTTCTATTTTTTCCTTGTTTCTTGAGTTTTACAGAAAAGGAATATCAAACGGAGTCCAGATGAGCTGAAAATTTATGGTGATTTTTTATGGACCAGAAGAAGCCCCCGAAGCACAAGAGTTGGGCCAGAAGAGTCCCGAGGCAACCACAAGGGTGGAGGGCGCCCCCCTTTGTCTTGCCGCTGCCTTGTGGACCCCCCCTGATGTAAGACCGGCGCCAAAATTTCCTATAAATACCAAAACCCCTGAAGAGAAACTTAGATCGGGAGGTTCGCCGCCGCAAGCCTCTGTAGCCACGAAGAACCAATCGGGAGCCTGTTCCAGCACCCTGCCGGAGGGGGAAACCATCACCGGTGGCCATCTTCATCATCCCGGTAGTCTCCATGACGAGAAGGGAGTAGTTCACCCTCGGGGCTGAGGGTATCTACCAGTAGCTATGTGTTTGATCTCTCTCTCTCGTGTTCTTGATTTGGCATGATCTTGATGTACCGCGAGCTCTATTACTATAGTTGGATCATATGGTGTTTCTCCCCCTCTATATTCTTATGACAAATTGAGTTTTACCTTTGGGGTTTCACTATTATCGGATTCAGACTGACGATTAGATGGTTGTTCGCTTGTGTGCTTATTTTCCTTCCCCACTCGAAAACAAGTGTTACAGAATGCTCTTCAATACAAATAGGTATGATCCCGTCCATCCTCAGAACTAGGCACCTGCTTCAGAATGGGAATCTTCAACAGAGATCGTTCCTTCAGTTTAGCAATCAATTAGATCCATACTGACTTAGCTTGAATACTATTATGGATTTGAGAACACTTGATGTATGTCATGCGTGGGATACCCGCGGTGACAATGAGGTGTTCTATTGATTCACTTGTTGTATGTTTTCGCACTCAACTCGCGGATTCCCGAGGTGAGATTGGGGTAATCATGCATAGGGGTTGATGCACGTTTTCGTCCTTGTTTCTCCGGTAGGAATCTTGGGGCACTCTTTGAGGTTCTTTGTGTTGGATTGAATATTATGAATCTGAAGTTGTTTGATGCATATTGTATAATTGACCCACATATACTTGTGGTGACATTGGAGTATCTAGGTGACATTAGGGTTGATTGATGTGTGTCATATGGTGTTATTTTACTACAAACTCTAGGGTTGTTTGTGACACTAATAGGAATAACTGAATGGATTGATCGAAAAGAATAACTTTGAGGTGGTTTCGTACCCTACAAGCAATTTCATCTTATGTTCTCCGTGATAGGAACTTTGGAGTGACTTTTGTCGCACGCTGAGGGATTGCCATATGATCTAATTATGTTAGCATTGTTGAGAGAACTTGCACTAGTGAAAGTATGAACCCTAGGCCTTGTTTTTAAGCATTGCAATACCTTTTTGCTCACTTTTACCTTGCTGTTTTTATATTTTGAGATTACAAAAACCTATATCTACCATCCATATTACACTTGTATCACCATCTCTTCGTCGAACTAGTGCACCTATACAATTTACCATTGTGTTGGGTCTGTTGGGGACACAAGAGACTCTTTGTTATTTGGTTGCAGGGTTGTTTGAGAGAGACCATCGTCATCCTATGCCTCCCACGGATTGATAAACCTTAGGTCATCCACTTGAGGGAAATTTGCTACTGTCCTACAAAACTCTGCACTTTGAGGCCCAACACGAGTCTACAAGAAGAAGGTTGCGTAGTAGACATCAAGTCTTTTCTGGCGCAGTTGCCAGGGAGGTTAGTGCTTGAAGGTATATCTTTAGATGTTGCAATCGAATCTTTTAGTTTTTTGTTTTATCACTAGTTTGGTCTATAAAAGAAAACTACAAAAAAATGGAATTGAGGTTACCTCAGCTTCATCTTTTTAATGTCTTTCGTGAAAATGATGGAGAGGAGAATTGTGCCCAAGTGTTAGAATAAGAAGTTTGGAAAATGGTTGGCATAAAATATTTGAATGGTGGGCATGATTTCAATGTTGTTTGTTTGAATTCTTTGAATATCCATGATGCTAATCATATGCAAGTTCACAAGCTTGGGGATGCTATGTTTGATGAAGATGATATTTTTAGTCCCCCAAGTTTTGTTGAGAAAATTTATTATGATGATAGCATGCCACCTATTTATGATGATTATATTGATGAAAGTGGGTTTGGAAGAGTGTCCACTCTAGGTAATGATCCCACTATTTTGGAGGGTGTTGAATCTTTTCACAATAATTATGAAAGTGGATTTGGAGAGGGCATGACTTTATTTAGTGATGAATCCACTATTTTGGAAGAGGTTCCAATTGATTATGAGAACAAAGTTGCTACTTATGATGATTATTGTGATGACATGTATGGTATAAAGAATAATGATAACAATGAAACTTGTCGCCTTGATTTTAATTTTCAATTGGATTATGCCTCACATGATAGTTATTTTATTGAGTTTGCTCCCACTATTATGAATGAGAAGAATTTTGCTTATGTGGTGAGTACTAAAATTTCTATGCTTGTAGTTCATGAAAAGAATGCTTTATGTGATAGTTATATTGTTAAATTAATTCATGATGCTACAAAAAATTATTATGAGAGAGGACATATGCTTTTACATATCTCAATAATATCAAGTTTCCTCTCTATGTGTTGAAAGTTTTGAAGTCATGCTTGTTTTGCCTTCCTATGCTAGTTGATTCTTGCTCCCAAAAGTTATTTGCTCACAAAATCCCTATGCATAGGAAGTGGGTTAGACTTAACAGTGCTAGTCTTATGCTTCATGATGCTCCCATTATGTTTCAATTCTTATCTTTTATGTGAGCATCATTGAAATCATCATGCCTAGCTAAAAAGGCATTAAAGAGAAGTGCTTGTTGGGAGACAACCCAATACATATTGTTTTTGTGTGTCCACATGATTATTCTACTGTATTAATCATGTTTTATAGATTTTGTTCTAATAAAGTGCCAAGTAAGACATTTGGGATGGTCTATGGTGACAGTTGATTTGATCTTGCTAAAAAATAGAAACTTTTGCACCCAGTAAAATAATTTTCATTTATTACGTAAGTGTGATAAAATCCTGATTCATTTTGCACATGATTGATATACAAATTTCCCAGGCTGTCCTAAGTTTTCAGAATTTTTGGAGATACAGAAGTATACGAAGTTTTCAGATTACTATAGACTATTCTGTTTTTGACAGATTCTGTTTTCACTGTGTTGTTTGCTTATTTTGATGAATCTATGGGTAGTATCGGAGGGTATGAACCATGGAGAAGTTGGAATATAGCATATGTAACACCAATATAAATTTAGAATGAGTTCACAATAGTAAGTGGTGATTTGCTTTATTATGCTAATGGAGCTTACGAGTTTTCTGTTAAGTTTTGGGTTGTGAAGTTTTCAAGTTTTGGGTGAAGTTTCGATGGACTACGGAATAAGGAGTGGCAAGAGCCTAGCCAAGGTAATATTCAAGGACAACCAAGCATCTAAGCTTGGGGATGCCCCGGATGGCATCCCCTCTTTCGTTTTCGTCTATCGGTAATTTACTTGAGGCTATATTTTTATTCACCACATGATGTGTGTTTTGCTTGGAGCGTCTTGTATGATATGAGTCTTTGATTTTTAGTTTGCCACAATCATCCTTGATGTACACACCTTTTGAGAGGGACACACATTGA
The DNA here is from genome assembly GCF_018294505.1 of Triticum aestivum. Classification (NCBI taxonomy): domain Eukaryota; kingdom Viridiplantae; phylum Streptophyta; class Magnoliopsida; order Poales; family Poaceae; genus Triticum; species Triticum aestivum. Next base: position 398,027,686 of record NC_057805.1, read on the forward strand.
TTGTGAACTTATTAGAATACCCTATGTGCTGCACTTATATCTTTTGAGCTGGGTAGTTGCTCTAGTGCTTCACTTATATCTTTTTTAGAGCACGGCGATGGTTTTATTTTGAAGTACTTGATGAACTCTCATGCTTCACTTATATTATTTTGAGAGTCATAAACAGCATGGTAATTGGCTTTGGTTATGATCTTAGTCCTAACATGATGGGCATCCACGAGGCATATAATAAAAACTTTCATATAAAGTGCGTTGAATACTATGTGAAGTTTGATTCCTTATGATTGTTTTGAGATATAACGATGGTGACATTTGAGTCATGCTAGTGAGTAATTGTGGATTGGTAGAAATACTTGTGTTAAAGTTTGTGATTTCCGTAGCATGCACGTATGATGAACCGTTATGTGATGAAGTCGGAGCATGATTTATTGATTGATTGTCTTCTTTATGAGTGGCGGTCGGGTACGAGCGATGGTCTTTTCCTACCAATCTATCCCCCTAGGAGCATGCGCATAGTACTTTGTTTTGATAGCTAATAAACTTTTGCAATAAGTATGTTAGTTCTTTATGACTAATGTTGAGTCCATGGATTATACGCACTCTCACCCTTCCACCATTGCTAGCCTCTCTAGTACTGCGCAACCTTCGCCGGTGCATTAAACCCACCATCACCTTCCTCAATAGCCACCATACCTACCTATTATGGCATTTCCATAGCCATTCCGAGATATATTGCCATGCAACTTCCACCATTCCATTTATTATGACACGCTTCATCATTGTCATATTGCTTTGCTTGATCATGTAGTTGACATCGTATTTGTGGCAAAGCCACCATTCATATTTTGTACATGCCACTCTTGAGTCATTGCACATCCCGCTACACCGCTGGAGGCATTCATATAGAGCAATATTTTGTTCTAAGTATCAAGTTGTAAGTAAATAAAAGTGTGATGATCATCATTATTACAGCATTGTCCATGTGAGGAAAAGATGATGGGGACTATGATTCCCCCACTAGTCGGGATGAGACTCTGGACGAAAAATAAAAAAGAGAAAGGGGCCAAAGAGCCTGAACGAAAAAATAGAAACTAAAGAGAAAATAAAAAAATGAGAGAAAAAGAGAGAAGGGATAATGTTACTATACTTTTACCACACTTGTGCTTCAAACTAGCACCATGATCTTCTTGATAGAGAGTCTCCTATGTTGTCACTTTCATATACTAGTGGGAAATTTTCATAAGAACTTGGCTTGTATATTCCAATGATGGGCTTCCTCAAATTGCCCTAGGTCTTCGTGAGCAAGCGAGTTAGATGCACACCCACTTAGTCTCTTTTTGAGCTTTCATACACTTATAGCTCTAGTGCATCGGTTGCATGGAAATCCCTACTCACTCGCATTGATATCTATTGATGGGCATTCCATAGCCCATTAATTTGCCTAGTTGATGTGATACTTTCTCCTTTTTTGTCTTCTCCTCACAACCTCCACCGTATTCTATTCCACCTGCAGTGCTATATCCATGGCTCACGCTCATGTATTCCATGAATGTTGAAAAAGCTTGAGAACATTAAAAGTAAGAAACAATTGCTTGGCTTGTCATCGGGGTTGTGCATGATTTAATACTTTGTGTGATGAAGATGGAGTATAGCCAGACTATATGATTTTGTAGGGATAACTTTCTTTGGCCATGTTATTTTGAGAAGACATGATTGCTTTGTTAGTATGCTTGAAGTATTATTGTTTTTGTGTCAATATTAAACTTTTTTTTTAATCTTATGGAACTGAATATTCATGCCACAATGAAGAAAATTACATGGATAAATATGTTAGGTAGCATTCCACATCAAAAATTCTATTTTTAACATTTACCTACTCAAGGACGAGCAAGAATTAAGCTTGGGGATGCTTGATACATCTCCAACGTATCTATAATTTTTTATTGTTCCATGCTATTATATTATCTGTTTTGGATGTTTTATATGCATTAAATATGCTATTTTATATTATTTTTGGGACTAACTTATTAAACCAGAGCCCAGTGCTAGTTTCTGTTTTTTCCTTGTTTTTCAGTGTTACAGAAAAGGAATATCAAACGGAGTCTAAATGAGCTGAAAATTTACGGTGATTTTTTATGGACCAGAAGAAGCCCCCGAAGCACAAGAGTTGGGCCTGGAGAGTGCCAAGGCAACCACAAGGGTGGAGGGCGCGCCCCCTGTCTTGCAGCTGCCTCGTGGACGACCGATGCCAAAAATTCCTATAAATACCAAAACCCCGAAAAAGAAACCTAGATCAGGAGTTCCGCCATCGCAAGCCTCTGAAGCCATGAAAAACCAATCGGGAGCCCGTTCCGGCACCCTGCCGGAGGGGGAAACCATCACCGGTGGCCATCTTCATCATCCTGGCGATCTCCATGACGAGGAGGGAGTAGTTCACCCTCGGGGCTGAGTGTATGTACCAGTAGCTATGTGTTTGATCTCTCTCACTCTCTCGTGTTCTTAATTTGGCACGATCTTGATGTAACGCGACCTTTGTTAGTTGTTACTATAGTTGGATCATATGGTGTTTCTCCCCCTCTATCTTCTTGTGATGAATTGAGTTTTACCTTTGAGGTTTCACTATTATCGGACTGAATACTATTATGGATTTGAGAACAATTGATGTATGTCTTGCGTGGGATACCCGTGGTGATAATGGGGTGTTATATTGATTCACTTGATGTATGTTTTGGCACTCCACTTGCGGATTCCCGAGGTGACATTGGGGTAATCTATGCATATGGGTTGATGCATGTTTTCGTCCTTGTTTCTCTGGTAGGAATCTTGGGGCACTCTTTGATGTTCTTTGTGTTGGATTGAATATTATGAATCTGAAGTTGTTTGATGCATATCGTATAATTGACCCACGGATACTTCTGGTGACATTGGAGTATCTAGGTGACATTAGGGTTGATTGATGTGTGTCATATGGTGTTATTTTACTACGAACTCTAGGGTTGTTTGTGACACTTATAGGTGTTGGGAAATGTTATATGGAAAACAAAAAAAATTCTACGCACACACAAGATCTATCTAGGAGATGCATAGCTACGAGAGGGGAGAGTCTTTCTACGTACCCTCATAGACCGTAAGCGGAAGCGTTTATTCAACACGGTTGATGTAGTCGAACTTCTTCGCGCTTCAACGGATCAAGTATCGAATGCACGACACCTCCGCGTTCTACACATGTTCAGCTCGATGACGTCCCTTGCCTTCTTAATCCAGCAAGACGTCGAGGTAGTAGATGAGTTCCATCAGCACGACAGCATGCTGACGGTGATGGTGAAGTGATCTCCGCAGGGCTTCGCCTAAGCACCACACACAGCTAGGCAACTGTCTGTTCTGTGCTAGGTTCCCCCCTCCTCATATATATAGGTGGGAGGGAGAGGGGAGAGGCCAAGGGGCGCCCCAAGTAGGTCTGAATCCTAATTGGGCTCCTGCCCTTGGCCGCGCCCCCCTGCCATGTTTGTCGGAGGGGGAAGGAAAGAGGGTGGAGAGGGAAGGAAGTGGGAATACTAATCAACACTTTCCTTTCCCTTCTCCCCTTTCCTTCTCCTCCTTAGGCCGGCCCATATGGGGGGCACACCAGCCCCTTGGGGCTGGTGGGTTTCCCCTCTTGGCCCATAAGGCCTATATCTTTTGCTGGGGTGTTGGGGAAAACAAACAGGGGTATATATATTTCCCTGACCCGTGCACGGACTGGCCAAGGCCGTGTCAGGATGCAAGGACCCAAGAGCTTCGGAGGACAAACAAGCAGATCAAGAGGACCAAGATCAAGCCAGAGAAACAAGATGCCACCAGGAGAAAAGCCTCCCTTGCCGGGCAGACGAGCTCGACAAGGACGGGGTCTCCCCTAGAAGAGGACGCCCAAGACGTCCCGACAAGGCCTGCCAGGGCTCACGAAGGCAAAACCACCTTACCCAACCACTCCGCCACGACCCACGTCGCCAATTGTGCGGTGTCAAGCCGCAAAGTAACAAAGTGGCAGCCATTGGCCACGTGGTGTCCTTTATTTACGGGAAATGCCCACGAATGACACCCTTCCTACGACGTGTCAAGCAAGCAGAAGTGAAGCTGGCAAGACAGCCCGACAAGGCTTGCTGGGCAACCAATGACGTGACATTAAGCGGTGCATTTAATGCGCCCAGTCAGCCTGCAGAGTTAGGTATGATAGCACTTTTTGCTATCTTATTAGTGTATAATGACTAGTTTTCCATTGTGGTAACCCCTTAATCTATAAAAGGAGGCCCATGGAAACTGTAGAAAGGGTTAGAAGGTTGGACAACAGACACACCCATACGCGCGTAGCCACTACCGCCCCTGTCGGGCAAGTGTACTATGCTCCGCCACCATTCTTCCACCATCAATCCACCAAAGCAGGAGTAGGGTTTTACGCCTCACGGCGGCTCGAACCTAGGTAGAATTGCCTGTGTGATCGCTGTCGCGCCGCCCCACGTTCTTCTGCTCTTTGTGCAATGCGACATCCCCCCTGCCAAACCAGCAAGGGGCCCTTGGTCCCATAGGTGGCCGTGGTTTCCCACGACATCTATGGCATGCCAGGTAGGGGGATCGCTTGCGCGAACCTAGAAGCGTGAGCAGGGCACTCCACCCATGATAGCCAGCTCAAAGCCTTTGGCGTTTGCAATGCGCACAAAGATAAGGGAACTAAGCGGGGCCATCCCCGCGCCACATTGTTTGCCTCCACGTCTAGCCGTAGCTATGGCTACGGCGAAGCTCGTCGCTGGTGGCGTTATGCTCCTCTTGGCCACCCAGGCGGTGCGCCCATCGTTCAGGCATCGTTCGAGAAAAGGAAGCGGGCCACGCGGGCGCAAGGTCCCTCTTTCTCGTTCCTTCACTTCAAGAGCAATCGAGCCGTTTTGGCCCTGGCATTGCCAATGTCGATGACTACCGCGTGATACTCGGTCTAGTATTTATGCTATTTCGGGAAATCCTGAGTGAAGTTTTGGTACGAATCCGTTGGTTGATGCCTCGGCAAGTGTGATCCGGCAAAGCCATCTGCGTTGGTATAGTCCACGCGATAGCTGCCGCCAGGATGTTTCAAAGAAAGGACGGGGACCGGGAGAGCCCGGCACCATACCCCGATGGCTACCAGCCGCACAAGATGTGTGTCGATCCCTACCGGGAACAAAAGAACTGCTCGATTAGCCTCTGCTCCTCCGGGCGTCAGAGCGCGCCAAGTGCGCGCGGCTCGGTAGTGGAGAAAGGAGCTTAAAACAAAAGCTAAGTCTACATTATCGCTTCTTGTTGATACATTTCAGATCTTTGCAGTTGTTTATCCCTTGACTTTAGTGGGTGTTCGTATTGTGAAAACCCTCATGTGATGGAACCTTGGCTAGTTTCTTTGATCGCACCATCATCCTGTCCCGAGCCATGCTTGCAGGTCGAGAGGCTACATCGAGAGCTACCTAGGAAAAACCTGCCGGAACACATCCACGCCAAGATGAATGTTAAGGGCCAGACCCTTACGGCAATCCCAGCAATATGATACCGGCAGGCATCCAGAGCAGACATAGGGATTGATCATACGAACACAAACATATAGAGCTCAAAGGGATAAACACACATTTAAGATCCGGCCGAGAATATCGGTTCCACGCAAACACGAGAGATAGAGTGACTAAACACAAAGTACACGTCATGTTCCATTACAAGGCAACGCAGGAGCGACTGCGGCCCGATACTTGGTATGATGGCTAGGTCAAGCCGTTCAGACATGGAGGACCCTGGCGGCTCAGGGAGCAGCTTTCTCCTTGGCAGTTGTGACATCAGGGCCCGCTAGTGGCTTCTTGAATCCGTCGTCAAGATCGAGGTCCGGATGGCGGCATGCAGTATTGCTAAAGACCATGAAGAGGGCATCACGGGCAAGCTTCCGAGACTCGGTTGCAAAACGCTCGGCCTCCCCTCCTCATGCATCTTCAGCTTCTCGATCAGCTCGTTGAAGAAGACTCCCAGCTTGGCGCTTGGGACCTCGTGCTTGTTGACCAAGAAGGCCGGGCCATCCATACCCATCACCACAGCTTGGGCGGTAAGATGCTCGGCGTCGATCAGGCTCTTGATACAGAGGATGGCCTGCTCGGACTGATTCTTCAGCTTGTCTTCTGCATCTTTCCGAAGACGCTTGGTGGTGTCCAGATCCTTGGACAGCAGCTGCTTGTGGGACTCGATGGACTCTGCCGCGCCTTCCAAGGTGCCGATCCTGGCCTTCATGTCTTTGATGGTGCCATTGGCAGTATCAAGGCTCTGGGTCTTGGAAGAGAGCTGCGACTGCACATCAGCCAAGAGGATCTCCGCCTTCCGTGTTTCTTCTTTGAGAATCTTCACCTCCTTGGCGCTCCAGGCAAGGTTTTCTGTCAGCTTAGCCACCTGCTGGTCGAGGTCAGTCTTGGCAGTGGACACGGCAGCCAGGTCGTCGGTAAGCTTCTTCAGTTGAGCAGCAGAGTCAGCAGTAAGGGCATCCAAGGCAGCTCCATGCTTGTCTTCTAGTTCCTTGGTACGCTGGCGCACAAGAGCCTCCAGATTGTCGTCCTTGTCACGAAGAGTGGCTTCAAGCTTCTCCTCACAGAGGGAGATCTCTTGCTCTCTGGCGTCCAGGGATGCCTTGCGGTCCGCCAGGCGCGCCTCGCGGGCCATGACATCATCCCTTGTCATCAGGAGCGTCTCTTGTTGCCTCAGGAGCACCTTGAACTGTTTGTCGTGCCAATCGCGCAACTCAAGACACTTGTCCTTCACCTTCTGGTCAACCTTGCTGGAGGACTCGCGCCGCTCCTTCAGCGCCTGTCACTTCTGGCTGTGCCGGGCCTGCATCTCTTTCACGCCTGTCACCATGGACTCCAAGAAGGACAAGTCCATTGCGACGGCTGCTGAGTCATCAGCATCTCCAGCTCCCTGATACAGTGGTGCCAGGAGGTATTGAAGCTCTTCGTCGAGCTCCGTGCCCGTCGCCAAAGATGGGCCGGGGGCTCCAGTTTAGAAGACAACGTCACCATGGCCAAAAGGAGGGCGGCAGAATTTCCATGACGATCCCAGAGGAAGTAAGCGGTTCCATGGTTTGAAGAGGAACTTCCCCTCAACCACCAATTCCTCCTCCGGGGCATTCTCCGAGGAATGCTCTACCACCACCAATGAATCCTGGGCGTTCCCGGCAGCAAGGTCTTGTCCCTCAGCAGCAGCAATCTCTACGGCCTCATCCGCGGCAGCCCTTCCTATGTCGGCCACCACCTCTAGCAGCTCTGGCTTCTCGACTTGGGGGGCTGCGCATGAAAAGGCCGGCGAACAATGAAGAAGCAGAAGTTTCAGATAAATGGGGGAAATCAGTAGAAGTGATCAGGGCAAGAAAGAAAAAAGGGCATAAGAGGAGTACCTGGAGAAGTCTGTCGGGCAGGGATCTCAGTTTCCCCGGCAACGTCTGTTACCGGGCCATGAACTTCGCCCTCTGCCATGGTAGTCACGGCAGCCTTCTACGCGACCTCATCCGTGGAGGGTCGTGGGGGTTCTTTCGGCTCGAGAGGCGGGGGAAGCATGCCCCTCTGGGAGGGGCTCACTCTACGTCGTCTCAACTCCTCCTCCGGCCGAGGGATCAGGGAGGCCATCCCCGTCACCTCCGGCGGATGGAACCAAGTCCCCGCTCCTGAGCCGAGGGCTGGACTGGGGGCTCGGCACGGGGTCCTCTGCATCGCTCCCCACCAAGGAAGGGCTCTCCGCCCCCTCAGCGACCCAAGACGGCGGCGCTTCTTTCGCGGGCGGTAAATGAGGGCTTCCGCGTCCTCCTCCACTTCCCTGCCAGCGACAGCAAAACGAAAGGTCAGTCAGTGAAGGTAATCAATCATATTGAAGATGCTTACGAAGGGTGGGAAAAATCTTCCTTACTCTTCTTCAATAAGCATGGAGTTCAAGTTGAACTCCATGGGAGGCAAAGGCTCCCTTCCTCTCTTTGGAGGTGTAGGGGAAGAACTTCCCGCCAGCTTCGACGCCCGGCGTGGTGCCGGGGGCTCCGGGGAAGGCGAGCTCTGTGAGGAGCTCGAGCCGGAGTGGGAGCTCGAATCCAGTTCCATGTCCGCCAATTGCTTGGCGTAGGAAGCCTTGGTCCGAGGAAGGCGAGGAGATTGGCAGCACGCCATCTCAACCTTGGTGACCTTGGTAGTGGTCATCTTCACCCTCTTGGCAGCTGGCGCTAGATTGGGAGCCGCCGCCCCTCGGTTGGTAGCACGCTTATGAGGGCACTGGTCTGTGATCGGCTCGGGGGCTTGAGACCCACCCGCAAGCCACTCCTCCTCGGGCTCCGCCACCTCACCAACATCCTCCTCCTCCTGAAGCTTCGTTACTCCCATGGCTAGGGCCTCTAGCCCGGCAAAGTTATCCCCGACAGGCTCTTCCCAGGCAGCCCCTTCTGTGGCTTGCACCTCGCTGCCACCATGGGAAGAGCTCTCATCCTCGGCCTTTCCCTTGCCCTTCCCGACCTTCGTGGCCTTTGCCATCTCCTCGCGATGGGCCGCCTTGTCCTCCTCAACCCTCCTTAAGATGCACGCCACCTCTGCAGAGGAGGTGCATTTATACATCCTAGTCTCAACCCTGGTGGCCTTCTCCACCAGGGTGCTCGACCACTGGAGCTCTTCATCAAAGGAGGGCAGTCGCCAATCTCCTCACACCTCGTGGGCATTGCAATTCGGCATCCATTTTAGTATCTGGCCCCGGGCTGAATTGATGTTCATGGGGATGACAGCTGCCAGGAGTTTGAACAGCTCGAAGAGGCCAAACAATTGGTCGCACAACCAGGTGTGGCCATAAACTGACAAGTTGTTGGCCAATCCTGGGAGAAACCTTATCCTATCCGCATCATCGCCGTACAACCAGGCTGGTCTGTCCCTCTCGTGCAGCGGCGAGATGCGGCGGAGAAGAAAATATGCCCCCACATGCTGAATGGTTAGCCCGACAGCCTTCAAACGGGTGATCCTGTTGATTGCCGGGTGCAGCCTATCTTCAGTAAGGCCATGAGCGCTCCATTCCTTTTGTGCTTCACAGAATTCAGGGGCTTCCTCATCTTGAATCCAGCACCAATCCCCCCTCCACTCATCCCACCTCTCGTGCTGCCTCCTATGAATATAATCCCAGAGCTTCCTCGCCACCCGCGGCATCCAGCTAATGTTTCCGGAGCGGTGACCCTTGTTCTCCACCCGCAGAATGAAAAAATGCTGGAACAAATCTACATTGGGCTTGACTCCGACGAAATTCTCGCACGAATGCGCGAAAATGGCCATGGTCGCCATTGCATTCAGCGTAAAGTCGAGGAGGTGGAATCCATAGATGGTCAAGATCGCCTCACAGAATTCGGAGAAGGGGCACAGAGGCCACAGATGAAGTAAGCACAGAAAAATTGATACGAGTCTGGCGGATCTTCCTTCCCATACTCAAAAACTCTGGGCACCCCGTGCCCTTTCAGAACAGGCCTCCCCCACAGATACCCATACCTCGCTTGAAGAACTCGACCATCCAGATTCGACGGAAGGAAGACGACGTCTTCCCTCCACTTCCTGTTCAGCTCCGCTGCCCTCTTGCTCCCCTCAACGGCTAGCTCCTTCGCCGCGGTAGTCTGCTTTACTTTCTCTGCGGGTTTCTTCCCCATTTCCGCGGAGGCGATGCGGGTGGAGAAGGAATTTGGTGGGATCGGTGGGAAGGGCGGCGGTGGGCGGGAGAGTAAGAGAAAGAACCGTCATTTGGCTTGCGGGGGAAGATGATGGGAGAGCAAGGCAAGATATATACAGGTGAATCATGTCGCTCCGCTTTTCCCTGCTCTTAAGGGGGGGTGCGGAACAGAGGCACGACGCTTCAGAAAGTTACGGTTTTACCTTAACTATCCCACGACCCCACGACGCACAGTAATTACGCGAAGTGAACGTTGGATTGACTAGTCACCATGGCAAAACCGGCGTGCACAACCCTCTCCTGCCACGTGTCTGTGCACTGTTTCGGGGCCTATCCCAACGTGCCACGCGACACATGTGGCTCAGACCCGGGGGCTTATGTCGGGGAAGACAAACAGGGGTATATATTTTCCCCTGACCCATGCACGGACCGGCCAAGGCCGTGCCAGGACGCAAGGAACCAACAGCTTCGGAGGACCAACAAGCAGATCAAGAGGACCAAGATCAAGCCAGAGAAACAAGATGCCACCAGGAGAAAAGCCTCCCTTGCCGGGCAGACAAGCTCGACAAGGACGGGGTCGCCCCCGGAAGAGGACGTCCAAGACGTCGCGGCAGGGCCTGTCGGGGCTCACGAAGACAAAACCACCTCACCCAACCATTCCGCCACGACTCACGTCGCCAATCAGTGCGGTGTCAAGCCACAAAGTAACTAAGTGGCAGCCATTTGCCACATGGCGGCCTTTCTCTACGGGAAATGCCCATAAACGACACTCGTCCCGCGGCGTGTCAAGCAAGCAGGTGTGAAGCTGGCCAAACAGCCCGGCAAGGCATGCCAGGCAACCAATGACGTGACGTTAAGCGGTGCATTTAATGCGCCCTGTCAGCCTGTAGAGTTAGGTATGATAGCACTATTTGCTATCTTATCAGTGCATGATGACTACTTTGCCATTATGGTAACCCCTTAATCTATAAAAGGAGGCCCATGGCAACCGTCGAAAGGATTATAAGGTTGGACAACACACACACCCATACGCGTGTAGCCACTACCGTCCCTGCCGGACACGTGTAGTATGCTCTGCCACCATTCTTCCACCATCAATCCACCAAAGCAGGAGTAGGGTTTTACGCTACACGGCGCCCCGAACCTGGGTAAAATTGCCTATGTGATCGCTGTTGCGCCGCCCCACGTTCTTCTGATCTTTGTGCAACGCGACATCCCCCCTACCGAACCACCAAGGGGCCCTTGGTCCCATAGGTGGTTGTGGTTTCCCACGACACGGGGGTGTCCGAAACCCCTTCCAGTGACCCGATAAGTAGTACCTGGTACCCTCCAAAACACTTCTGGTGTCCGAATACCATCGCCCTATATATCGATATTTACGTCTCGACCATTTCGAGACTCCTCGTCATGTCCGTGATCTCATCCGGGACTCCGAACAACATTCGGTCACCAAATCACATAACTCATATAACACTATATCGTCAACGAACGATAAGCGTGCGGACCCTACGGGTTTGAGAACTATGTAGACATGACCGAGACACCTCTCCATTCAATAACCAATAGCGGAACCTGGACGCCCATATTGGCTCCTACATATTGCACAAAGATCTTTATCGGTCGAAAAGTTATGACAACATACGTAATTCCCTTTGTCCATCGGTATATGTTACTTGCCCGAGATTCGATCATCGGTATCTTCATACCGAGTTCAATCTCATTACCGGCAAGTCTCTTTACTCCTTCCGTTTAGATCATCCTGCAACTAACTCATTAGTCACTTTGCTTGCAAGGATTCTTATGATGTGTATTTCCGAGAGGGCCTAGAGATACCTCTCTGGTACTCGGAGATACCTGTAGAGCATCTTTATGATCACCCAGTTACGTTGTGCCGTTTGATAGCACACAAGGTATTCCTCTAGTATCCTGGAGTTGCATAATCTCATAGTCGAAGGAATATGTATTTGACATGAAGAAAGCAATAGCAATAAACTAAACAAACAATATGCTAAGCTATCAGATGGTCTTGTCCATCACATCGTTCTCCTAATGATGTGATCTCGTTATCAAATGACAACTCATGTCTATGGTAAGGAAACCTTAACCATCTTTGATCAATGAGCTAGTCTAGTAGAGGCTCACTAGGGACACGGTATTTGTTTATGTATCCACAAATGTATTTAGGTTTCCAATCAATACAATTCTAGCATGAATAATAAACCTTTATCATGAATAAGGAAATATAAAATAACAACTTTATTATTGCCTCTAGGGCATATTTCCCTCAGTCTCCCACTTGCACTAGAGTCAATAATCTAGTTCACATCGCCATGTGATAAACACCCATAGTTCACATCGCCATGTGACCAACAACCAAAGAGTTTACTAGAGTCAATAATCTAGTTCACATCGCCATGTGATTAGCACCCAAAGAGTAATAAGATGTGATCATTCTTTTCTTGTGAGAGAAGTTTAGTCAACGGGTCTGCCACATTCAGATCCTTATGTATTTAGCAAATTTCTATGTCTACAATGCTTTGCATGGAGCTACTCTAGCTTATTGCTCCCACTTTCAATATGTATCCAGATTGAGACTCAAAGTCATCCGGATCGGTGTCAAAGCTTGCATCCACATAACCCTTTACGACGAACTCTGTATGACCTCCATAACTGAGAAATATTTCCTTAGTCCTCTTAGGTAACTAAGGACAATTTTGACCGTTGTCCAGTGATATACAACTAGATCACTATTGTACCCCCTTGCCAAACTCATGGCAAGGTACACAATAGGTCTGGTACACGGTATGACATACTTTATAGAATCTATGGCTGAGGCATAGGGAATGACTTTCATTCCCTCTCTATCTTATGCCGTGGTTGGGCTTTGAGTCTTACTCAACTTCACACCTTACAATACAGGCAAGTACTCCTTCTTTGACTGATCCATTTTGAACTCCTTCAAAATCTTGTCAAGGTATGTACTCATTGAAAAATCTTATCAAGCGTCTTGATCTATCTCTATAGATCTTGATGCCTAATATGTAAGCAGCTTCACCGAGGTCTTTCATTGAAAAATTCTTATTCAAGTATCATTTTATGCTATCCAGAAATTCTATATCATTTCCAATCAGTAATATGTCATCCACATATAATATCAGAAATGCTACAGAGCCCCCACTCACTTTGTTGTAAATACAGGCTTCTCCATAAGTTTGTATAAAACCGTATGCTTTGATCACCTCATCAAAGCGTACATTCCAACTCCGAGATGCTTGCGCCAGTCCATAGATGGATCGCTGGAGCTTGCACACTTTGTTAGCACCTTTAGGATCGACAAAAACTTCTGGTTGCATCATATACAACTCTTTTTTAATATCCATTAAGGAATGCAGTTTTTGACATCCATTTGCCAGATTTCATAATTATAAAATGTGGCAATTGCTAACATGATTCGGACGGACTTAAGCATCGCTACGGGTGAGAAAGTCTCATTGTAGTCAACCCTTTGAACTTGTCGAAAATATTTCGCGACAAGTCGAGCTTTGTAGATAGTGACATTACTATCAACGTTTGGCTACTTCTTGAAGATCCATTTATTCTCAATGACTTGCCGATCATCAGGCAAGTCCACCAAAGTCCATACTTTGTTCTGATACATGGATACTATCTCAGATTTCATGGCCTCAAGCCATTTATCGGAATCTGGGCTCATCATAGCTTCTTCATAGTTCATAGGTTTGCCATAGTCTAGTAACAAGACTTCTAGGACAGGATTACCGTACCACTCTTGTGCGGAACGTGCTCTGCTCGACCTACGAGGTTCAGTAGTAACTTGATCTAAAGTTTCATGATCATCATCATTAGCTTCCTCTCTAGTTGGTGTAGGCATCACGGGATCGGATTTCTCTGATGTGTTACTTTCCAATTCCAGAGAAGGTACAATCACGTCATTAAGTTCTACTATTTTCCTCCCACTCACTTCTTTCGAGAGAAACTCCTTCTCTAGAAAGGATCCATTCTTAGCAACAAACATCTTGCCTTCGGATCTGTGGTGGAAGGTGTACCCAATTGTTTCTTAGGGTATCCTACGAAGACGCACTTCTCTGATTTGGGTTCGGGCTTATCAGGCTGAAGCCTTTTGACATAAGTGTCGCAACCCCAAACTTTCAGAAACGACAACATAGGTTTCTTGCCAAACCACAGTTCATACGGTGTCATCTCAACGGATTTAGACGGTGCCCTATTTAATGTGAATGCTTTGTCTCTAATGCATAACCCCAAAATAATAGTGGTAAATCGATAAGAGACATCACAGAGCGCACCATATCCAATAAAGTACGGTTACGACGTCCGGACACACTGTTACGCGATGGTGTTCCAGGTGGCGTGAGTTGTGAAACTATTCACATTGTTTTAAATGAAGGCCAAACTCGTAACTCAAATATTCGCCTCCGCGATCAGATCGTGGAAACTTTATTTTCTTATTACGGTGATTCTCCACTTCACTCTGAAATTCTTTGAACTTTTCAAATGTTTCGGACTTTGTGTTTCATTAAGTAGATATACCCATATCTGCTCAAATCATCTGTAAGGTCAGAAAATAACGATACCCGCCACGTCCTTCAACACTCATCAGACCGCATACATCGGTATGTATTATTTCCAATAAGTCATTAGCTCGCTCCATTGTTCTGGAAAACGGAGTTTTAGTCATCTTGACCATGAGGAATGATTCGCAAGTATCAAATGATTCATAATCAAGTGATTCCAAAAGTCCATCCGCATGGAGTTTCTTCACGCGCTTTACACCAATATGATCTAAATGGCAATGCCACAGGTATGTTGCACTATCATTATCAACTTTGCATCTTCTGGCATCAATATTATGAATATGTGTATCACTACGATCGAGATTCAATAAACCATTCGTATTGGGTGCATGACGACAGAAGGTTTTATTCATGTAAACAGAACAACAATTATTCTCTGACTTATATGAATAATCGTATTGCAATAAACATGATCAAATCATATTCATGCTCAACGCAAACACCAAATAACATTTATTTAGGTTTAATACTAACCTCGGAGGTAGAGGGAGTGTGCGATGGTGATCATATCAACCTTGGAATCATTTGCAACACACATTGTCACCTCGCTTTTAGCTAGTCTCTGCAACTCCTGTTTCGAGTTACTAATCTTAGCAACTGAACCGGTATCAGATACCCAGGGGTTACTTCGAACACTAGTAAAATACACATCAATCACATGTATATCAAATATACCTTTGTTCACTTTTCCATCCTTCTTATCCGCCAAGTATTTGGGGCAGTTCCACTTCTAGTGACCATTTCCTTTGCAGTAGAAGCACTCAGTTTCAGGCTTGGGTCCAGCTTTGGGCTTCTTATTGGGAGTGGCAACTTGTTTGCCATTCTTCTTGAAGTTTCCTTTCTTTCCCTCGCCCTTTTTCTTGAAACTAGTGGTCTTGTTAAGCATCAACACTTGATGCTCTTTCTTGATTTCTACCTTCGCCGATTTCAGCATCGCGAAGAGCTTGGGAATTGTTTTTGTCATCCCTTGCATATTATAGTTCATCACGAAGTTCTAGCAGCTTGGTGATAGTGACTAGGGAACTCTGTCAATCACTATCTTATCTGGATGATTAACTCCCACTTGATGCAAGCGATTGTAGTACCCAGACATTCTGAGCAGATGCTCATTGGCTGAGCTATTCTCCTCCATCTTGTGGGTAAAGTACTTGTTAGAGGTCTCATACCTCTCGACATGGGCATGAGCCTGAAATACCAATTTCAGCTCTTGGAACATCTCATATGCTCTATGGCGTTCAAAACATCTTTGAAGTCCCGGTTCTATGCCGTAAAGCATGGTTCACTAAACTATCATGTACTCATCATAACAAGATTGCCAAACATTCATAACGTCTGCATCTGCTCCTGCAACAGGTCTGTCACCAAGCGGTGCATCAAGGACATAATTCTTCTGTGCAGCAATGAGGATATTCCTGAGATCACGGACCCCGTCTGCTTCATTGCTACTATCATCTTTCAACTTAGTTTTCTCTAGGAACATATCAAAAATATAGGGGAGCAACATCGCGAGCTATTGATCTACAAGATAGATTTGCAAATACTATCAGGACTAAGTTCATGATAAATTAAGTTCAATAAATCAAATAACTAATGAACTGCCACTTAAATCAACATCCCTCAAGTTGTCTAAGTGTTACATGATCCAAATCAACTAACCCATGTCCGATCATCATGTGAGATGGGGCAGTCATCAATGGTGAACATCTCTATGTTGATCATATCTACTATATGACTCATGTTCAACCTTTCGGTCTCTAGTATTCCTAGGCCATGTCTGTACATGCTAGGCTCGTCAAGTTTAACCCAAGTACTCCGCGTGTGTAAATCTGGCTTACACCCGTTGTATGTGATCATAGAGTCTATCACACCCGATCATCACGTGGTGTCTCGAAACGACAAACTTTAGAAATGGTGCATACTGAGGGAGAACACTTTTATCTTGAAATTAAGTGAAGGAATCATCTTATAATGCTACCGCCGTTCTAAGCAAAATAAGATGCATAAAATATAAACATCACATGCAATCAAAATATGTGACATGATATGGCCATCATCATCTCATGCTTTTGATCTCCATCTCCAAAGGATCGTCATGATCTCGCACCGGTTTGACACCTTGATCTCCATCGTAACATCATTGCATGGAGGTTGTCACGCCAACTATTGCTTCTACAACTATCGCTAACGCATAGTGATAAAATAAAGCAATTACATGGCGCTTGCACTTCATACAATAAAGAGACAACCCTAAGGCTCCTGCCGGTTGTCGATATTACAAAACATGATCATCTCATACAACAACATATATCACATCATGTCTTGACCATATCACATCACAACATGCCCTGCAAAAACAAGTTAGACGTCCTCTACTTTGTTGTTGCAAGTTTTACGTGGCTGCTACCGGCTTCTAGCAAGAACCGTTCTTACCTACGCAAAAAAAGGTGTTTCGTCAAGTTCGTTGTTTTAACCTTCTTCAAGGACCGGCCGCAGTCAAATTCAATTCAACTAAAGTAGGAGAAACAGACACCCGCCAGCCACCTTTATGCAAAACAAGTTGCATGTCAATCGATGGAACCGGTCGCATGTGCATGGACATGTAAGGTTGGTCCGGGCCGCTTCATCCCACAATACCGCCGAATCAAAATAAGACGTTGGTCGTAAGCAGTATGACTAACACTACCCACAACTCTTTGCGTTCTACTCATGCATATCATCTACGCATAGACATAGCTCAGATGCCACTATTGGGAAACGTTGCATGGAAAACAAAAAATTTCTACGCACATGCAAGATCTATCCAGGAGATGCATAGCAACGAGAGGGGAGAGTGTGTCTCTGTACCCTCGTAGACCGTAAGAGGAAGCGTTTATTCAATGTGGTTGTTGTAGTCGAACTTCTTTGCGCTTCAACCGATCAAGTACCGAACGCACGGCACCTCCGCGTTCTGCACACGTTCAGCTCGTTGACGTCCCTCGCCTTCTTGATCCAGCAAGACTTCGAGGTAGTAGATGAGTTCCGTCAGCACGACGATGCGGTGACGGTGATGGTGAAGTGATCTCCGCAGGGCTTTGCCTAAGCACGTTGAAAAAATGACCGGGGGTGTAAACGGTGGAGGGGGCCGCTGCACACAGCTAGGCAATTGTCTGTTGTGTGCTAGGCGCCCCTCTCCTCATATATATAGGTGGGAGGGAGAGGGGAGAGGAGAAGGGGCGTCCCAAGTAGGTCTGAATCCTACTTGGGCTCCTGCCCTTGGCCACGCCCGCCTGCCATGTTTGTCGGAGGGGGAAGGAAAGAGGGGAGGGAGAGGGAAGGAAGTGGGAATCCAAATTCACACTTTCCTTTCCCTTCTCCCCTTTCCTTCTCCTCCTCAGGCCAGCCCATACGGGGGGCGCACCAGCCCCTTGTGTCTGGTGCGTTTCCCCTCTTGGCCCATAAGGCTCATATCTTTTGTTGGGGGTGTCCGGAACCCCTCCGAGTGACCCGATAAGTACCCGGTACCCTCTGAAACATTTCCTGTGTTCGAATACCATCGTCCTATATATCAATATCTACCTCTCGACCATTTCGAAACTCCTCGTCATGTCCGTGATCTCATTTAGGACTCCGAACAACATTCGGTCACCAAATCACATAACTCATATAACACTATATCGTCAACGAACGTGAAGCTTGCGGACCCTACGGGTTTGAGAACTATGTAGACATGACCGAGACACCTCTCCGGTCAATAACCAATAGCGGAACCTGGATGCCCATATTGGCTCCTACATATTCTACGAAGATCTTTATCGGTCAAACCGTTATGACAACATACGTAATTCCCTTTGTCCGTCGGTATATGTTACTTGCCCGAGATTCGATCGTCGGTATCTTCATACCTAGTTCAATCTCGTTACCGGGAAGTCTCTTTACTCGTTCTGTAATAGATCATCCTGCAACTAACTCATTAGTCACTTTGCTTGCAAGGCTTCTTATGATGTGTATTACCGAGAGGGCCCAGAGATACCTCTCCCATACTCGTAGTGACAAATCCTAATCTCGATCTATGCCAACTCAACAAACACCTTCGGAGATACTTGTAGAGAATCTTTATGACCACCCAGTTACGTTGTGATGCCTGATAGCACACAAGGTATTCCTCTAGTATCCAGGAGTTGCATAATCTCACAGTCGAAGGAATATGTATTTGACACGAAGAAAGCAATAGAAATAAACTAGACGATCAATATGCTAAGCTATCGGATGGGTCTTGTCCATCACATCATTCTCCTAATGATTTGATACAGTTCTCAAGTGACAAATTATGTCTATGGTTAGGAAATCTTAACCATCTTTGATCAGCGAGCTAGTCTAGTAGAGGCTCACTAGGGACACGGTATTTGCTTAAGTATCCACACAAGTATTTAGGTTTCGGATCAATACAATTCTAGCATGAATAATAAACCTTTATCATGAATAAGGAAATATAAAATAACAAATTTATTATTGCCTCTAGGGCATATTTCCTTCAATAGAAATAGCTCAATGGATTGATCGGAAAGAACAACTTTGAGGTGGTTTCGTACCCTACAAGCAATTTCATCTTATGTTCTCCACGATAGGAACTTTGGAGTGACTTTTGTCGCACATTGAGGGATTGCCATATGATCTAATTATGTTATCATTGTTGAGAGAACTTGCACTAGTGAAAGTATGAACCATAGGCCTTGTTTTCAAGCATTGCAATACCGTTTTCGCTCACTTTTACCACTTGCTACCTTGCTGTTTTTATATTTTCAGATTACAAAAACCTATATCTACCATCCATATTACGCTTGTATCACCATCTCTTCACCGAACTATTGCACCTATACAATTTACCAACGTATTGGGTGTGTTGGGGACACAAGAGACTCTTTGTTATTTGGTTGCAGGGTTGTTTGAGAGAGACCATCTTCATCATACGCCTCCCACGGATTGATAAACCTTAGGTCATCCACTTGAAGGAAATTTGCTACTGTCCTACAAAGCTCTGCGCTTGGAGGCCCAACACGAGTTTACAAGAAGGTTGTGTAGTAGACATCAGACGAGGGGAGGTAAGGAACTGCCATCTACCTCTGCACTTGATTCACCTTCTGTTTTGAGTAAGCTTGCGACACCCACACCTGCTATTGATTCTGATATGTCACAAGTAATTGATGATGCTACTTCTGCTATGCATGATGCTTATGATGATACTACTACTTTTCTTGATAATACTATGCCACTAGGTGAATTTCTTGATGAAAAACTTGCTAGACCTAAAGTTATTGAGAATGCTGAAACTGATGATTTATTTCGGAAACTCATGAAATTATTGAAACTGAACACTTTGAAACACATGCTAAACCTAGCTCTCCTAAATATGAATTGCATGTTATACCAGAGGGTTATGTTATGGATGGAGACATAGCTAGGGACTTTCTTGCTTGTAAATATAGAGAGGATCTTAAGAAATTACTTGTCAAGTTGAAAGAAAAATCTTTGAAATCTAGAATGCAATATGATCCTAAGCTTGCTACTTCACCTATCTTTGTTACTGATAAGGATTATGAATTCTATGTCGATCCAGAGTTAATTACTTTGGTTGAATCTGACCCTTTCAATGGTTATGAATCTGAAACTGTTATGGCACATCTTACTAAACTGAGTGATATAGCCACCCTATTTGCTCATGAGGATAAAATTTGTGATTACTATATTCTTAAGTTGTTTCCCTTCTCATTAAAGGGTGATGCTAATATATGGTTTAATTCTCTTGGTCCCGGTTGTGTGCGTAGTCCCCAGGATATGATTTATTACTTCTCTGAAAAGAAATCCTGCTCATAAGAAACAAGCTGCTTTACAGGAAATATTTAACTTTGTGCAAACTGAAGAAGAGAGTCTCCCACAAGCTTCAGGGAGGCTTCTCCAATTACTTAATGCTTTGCGTGATCATCCTCTCAAGAAAAATGAAATACTTGATATCTTTTATAATGGACTAACCGATGCTTCTAGGGACCACCTAGATAGTTGTGTTGGTTGTGCTTTCAGGGAATGAACTACTGAACAAGCTGAAGTACTATTGAATAATATATTGAGTAATGATAATGATTGGACTCTTCCTGAATCACCTCCTAAGCCAACTCTGAAGAAGAGGGGTATTCTATTTCTCAGTCCTGTAGATATGCAAAAGGCAAAGAAATCTATGAAAGAAAAAGGTATTAAAGCTGAAGATATTGAGAATTTAACACCTATTGAAGAAATACATGCTCTCAATACCCCCGATATAGGTAGTAGAGGTAAATTCTCAGTATAGATTTGATGAAGGTGATATTCCTCATAATGAATCTGCTAGTCAATGCTTGGATGAATTTGATAACTTTATTGTTAAACAAGAAAACTTCAATGCATATGTTAGTAGACAATTGAAACGAAATGGTTTTATGCTTGAACGCTTGGGTGATTATACGTGTAAAACTGTTAATATCTCAAGATTGTTAGTAAACATGCTTCTATGGTAAAAACTCAAGTAGAACAAGTTCTCAAGGCACAAAATGATTTGCTCAATGAAATGAGTAATAAGATGAATGATCATGTTGTTAGAGTTATGACTAGAGGTAGTAAAATGACTCAGGAACCTTTGTATCGTAAGGGCCATCCTAAGAGGATTGAGCAAGATTCTCAGAGAATTAATATTGATGCACCTAGTCCTTCTAATAATAAAAAGAAAAAGAAAAATGATAGGACTTTGCATGCTTCTAGTGAACTTACTGTAGACACACCCGAAAACCCAAATGATATTTCTATTTGAGATGCTGAGACACAATCTGGTGATGAACATGAGCCTAGTGATAATGTTAATGATGATGCTCATGTTGATGCTCAACCTAGTAATGATAATGACGTGGAGATAGAACCTGCCATTGATCTTGATAACCCACAACCTAAGAATAGAAGATATGATAAAAGAGACTTCATTGCTATGAAACATGGTAAAGAAATAGAACCATGGGATCACAAACCCATGCCCTTTCCTCCTAAACCATCCAAGAAAAAGGATGATGGAACTAACCTGGACTGACATTGTTTTTAGCAGAATTGCCATGGTGTTATTTTTGTGCAGAAATAAAAGTTCTCGGATTGACCTGAAAATTTATGAAGAATTTTTGTGGAATATATAAAAATACTGGCGCAAGAAGTTACCATAGGGGGGCCACCCAGAGGCCACAAGCCCTGGGGGTGTGCCTGCAGGCTTATGGTCCCCCTGGACCTCCTCCGACCCTAACTCCAACTCTATAAGTACCTATTCGGGGAGAAAAAAATCAGAGAGAAGGATTCATCACGTTTTACGATACGGAGCCGCGGCCGCCTCCTGTTCTTCATCGAGAGGGCTAATCTGGAGTCCGTTCGGTGCTCCAGAGAGGGAGATTCGTCGACATCTTCATCACCAACCTTCCTCCATCACCAATTTCATAATGGTCACCGCCGTGCGTGAGTAATTCCATTGTAGGCTTGCTAGACGGTGATGGGTTGGATGCGATTTATCATGTAATCGAGTTAGTTTTGTTAGGGTTTGATCCCTGGTATCCACTATGTTCTCAGATTGATGTTGGTATGACTTTGCTATGCTTAATGCTTGTCACTAGGGCCCGAGTGCATGATTTCAGATATGAACCTATTATGTTTTCATGAATATGTTTGTGTTCTTAATCCTATCTTGCAAGTTGTAGACACCTATTACGAGTTATGATCCGCATACCCCAATGCGACAATAATTGGGATATTTTCGATGATTACCGTAGTTTGAGGAGTTAATGTATTCATTGAGTGCTAATGCTTTGGTCCGGTCCTCTATTAAAAGGAGGCCTTAATATCCCTTAGTTTCCATTAGGACCCCGCTGCCACGGGAGGGTAGGACAAAAGACGTCATGCAAGTTCTTTTCCATAAGCACGTATGACTATATATAGAATACATGCCTACATTATATTGATGAATTGGAGCTAGTTCTGTGTCACCCTAGGTTATGACTGCTACATGATGAATATCATCCAACACAATTATCATTGCCGATCCATTTCCTATGAGCTTTTCACATATTGATCTTCGCACAGTTACTTTCGTTGCTACTGTTGTTACAATCACTACAAAACTGCGGATGTCACTTTTGCCACTGTTACCATTACTTACATAATACTTTGCTACTAAACAGCCACCGTTCATGCTGACTTGTCGATCCCGGAGCAACATCTCGCCGCGGAAGCCGGCGAGGTCGATGACTACATTGCCATGCCGAAGGCTTCACATCAGCGGGCTAGTGTATTACTGACTCTAGCGAAAGCTAGCTATGACATCAAGCTCGTCAACAGCGATGGCTTCACGCGGGCCGTGTCACAGGTTAAGTGGTCCATCCCCAACCCCTCTGGTTCAACCGCCACTGATATCCTCTGCCACGCGGTCAAGGATTTGCGATCCTTGTACGTCGTTGAGCCCATTTTGTCATTTTTGAAGGACAGTTCTACGGTGGCAGCTTGGAATCCTCAATTGCCAAGTCAGATCTCATCGACCATGGCCACGAGGAGGGCGCCCATAAAGGTTCTTCCAAGGTGAAACACCCATCTGCGACATCAAAGAGCGCACCATGGGTCTGTGCACTTCCAACTGGAAGGATCCCTCCCATCCATGACATGTGAGGCAACATCCTATCAGCAAATCTTAACATTTCTAGCTTGCCAATCTGTACCCTTTGTTATAGTAGCTTTTGCCATGTGGTGTTTTAACTGTGTCATGTTTAATTATTTTAGTTATGCAAAAATGTAATGTTCAATAGGGCTATGTGATGTTTAAGTATGAATTGTGCACTTCAGTTTCACGAATGGCTATATTTGGTTGTTTATAGTGAGTAGATGTCTTATTTATCCGTATTTAGTCGTTAGGTTGGTTGTAGTGAGCATTTGTCCAGTTATCAAGAAGATGCCTTGTTTATCTGTATTTGGTTGTTAGGTTGGTTGCAGTGAGCATTTGTCTAGTTATCAAGCAGATGCCTTGTTTATCTGTATTTGGTTGTTAGGTTGGTTGAAGTGAGCATTTGTCAAGTTTTGAAGCAGATGCCTTGTTTATCTGTATTTTCTTGTTAAGTTTGTTGCAGTGAGCATTTGTCCAGTTTTCAAACATATGCCATGTTTATCTGTATTTGCTTGTTAGGTTGGTTGTAGTGAGACTCTATCCAGTTTTCAATTGCTATATTTGGTTACTATACTGATCATTTATGCCTTGTTTATTTCAGTCATTCACAATGTGATGTTCATTTTGTGCAAGTCGGAAGTGTGCCGCTCGATTTCATCAATACAGGTTTGAACGGCTATATTTGGTTCCAGTTATGCCTAGTGTAGTTAACACATGCCCTTTATTTCAGTTTTACACATTTATCCAGTGTGATGTTTAAGCATGAGCTACGTTCTATAAATTTTCAATAATACGAGTTTGAATTGCAATATTTGGTTGCTGTTAAGCCTGTTGTAGGTAACATTCCCTTCCATTTTATATCTGCTTTAACAGCATGCTGAAAACAACACATTCAAGCTATCATTTGGATATGATGTTGTTTACCTTGGCTATATTTATTTGATGTTAAGGTTGTTGTACTTATCATGCCTTTCCACTACTTATGCAGTATAACAACGAGAGGGGCCAACATTCTCCGCTGAATTTAGTTTCATCCCTCAGCTTGTACTCCCCCCGTCGTTCCATAATGTAGTGCATCTAGATCCAGGCCTGGGCACTTGTTAGCTTCTAATATTGACTTGTTGCTTGTACGTACATATGCCCTTGCAAATATCCACGCATCGACCCTTTTTGCGTATGGGGCAATGAGATATTCATGAACAAGAATCAAGTGAGGAAATTGATAAGGATTGTTAGCAGAAAGATATGAACGGTGGCAAGCAAATTATTTGTTTACACTCTATCCAACACAATAGTGAGCTGAAGGAGGGTAACTACAAACTCTACAGCCTTCTCTTTTTACTACCCATAATGAGTTGTTAGACAACAATGTCCGAATCTTTTTTGTTTGCAGTGGTTCCAAAAGTAGTTTACTCAATATTACCTCGCAAAGTACATGATTGGTGGACACGCAATGAAGGTTAAAGTATTTCATCCAGACTACAATGAGAATCGAGAAGTCCTAATGAAGACAATGAAGGATGGGCGGGAAGCCATCACAAGGGGTTTGCCTAGAGTCGTGCGCGCACTACACATGGAGGAGGGTACAATACGGGCATTCCGTTCACCTTCTCCTACAACCAAAATGTCTTTCGCCTCTCTCTTTATAGTCTTCAGTACAACTGTGGTTCATTATTCTTTACTTGGTGCTTCTGTAGTTCTTCAGTATATGTACCTGTGCATCTAATTATGCATTCGTGCTTGAACCTATATTTGTAATAAACATGGTTCGAGATGAAATATGCAGGGATTAAATTAGGGTTTACACTGCACATGGTTTGCTAAAGCAAAACATCGGTGATAAACCTGGAGACCAGACGCGTTTCTCGGATCCACTACATGTGCGATCAATCTCTATTGCACACACGACTAGCCAAGAAAAACGTGTGAGATTCACAACAGCATCGCAGACAGTTCCTTCTTATTAAATGTTTGCAAAAGTCAGCTTGTCACACACGCTTGGCAATTATGGACTGCTTATGATGTCGTGCGCATCACAAACGTTTGGTCATAGAAGAACACGTGCGATCGGTCTCATCCGACGCGGGTAGGACGGATGAATCGTGTGGGATATATGCAAGCTTCGCATACAGTTTTATAGGGACAACTATATGCACTCTTACACTGAATCGCATACAGTCGAGGAAAAGTAAATGTGTGTGATTATCTGCTTATCGTACACATTCTATAATAGTGAACTATTTGTGATGGGTCGTGCATCATAAACCTAGCACCACAGAATATCGACTGTGATGGCAATGCAAGCACAAACGAGTAGCAAGGATGGAGCGTTTGGGATATTTGAGATATCAGAAACTGTTTTATAGGGACAACTGTATACATCATGGCTCCCTATCCCCGATGGTTTTTGGGTCATGTGGGAAGGACCCCCCTATCGCCCACACTCGCCTGGCGACGGTTTAAAATGCCATCGCGGAAAGATATTAAAAACCATTTCTATGGCAGCTCGCTGTACCAGTGATTTGCCGGGTTGTTCTATAAGTACAGCCAAAGATTTCAATCAAATAGACCAAGTCTATATGACTGGATTGAGCACACAAGCATGATCAGCATACATATCTTATCATATTATCATCAGGTTCTAAAGTTAAGCATATTCAATGTACGAAGGCATTGACAGATCACGGAGTTTTTCTACCAACTATTACAAGCCACAAAAGGGCTATTCCCAACAAGTTTTCCCCACCAAATGTTACAACTGACAGGAATCAGTGTTGTAAGCTGGCACTGGAACCCTCCGGGTTGATGTTCCTTTGTCCTTCTTCTGTGCCAGCCCTGGCCGGGTCAGCTTGTGCCGGCTCTTCCGGTGCTACCGAAGCCACGTCTTTTGCTCCGGTCTGGGAGTCGTCTGCCACCCACTGAATTAACGATGAAGCTTCAACAACTGAGTCTTTTCTCATCACAATTGATGTGTTGACATTAGGACTTTGTGTGCTTCTAGTGAACTTACTGTAGACACACCCGAAAACCCAAACGATATTTCTATTTGAGATGCTGAGACACAATCTGGTGATGAACATGAGCCTAGTGATAATGTTGATGATGATGCTCATGTTGATGCTCAACCTAGTAATGATAATGATGCGGAGATTGAACCTGCCATTGATTTTGGTAACCCACAACCTTGGAATAAAAGATATGATAAAGAGACTTCACTACTAGGAAACAAGGTCAAGAAAGAGAACCATGGGTTCAGAAACCCATGCCCTTTCCTCCTAAACCATCCAAGAAAAAGGATGATGGAACTAACCTGGACTGACGTTGTATTTAGCGGAATTGCCATGGTGTTATTTTTGTGCAGAAGTAAAAGTTCTTGGATTGACCTGAAAATCGACGGAGAATTTTTGTGGAATATATAAAAAATATTGACGCAAGAAGTTACCAGAGGGGGCCACCAAGAGGCCACAAGCCCTGGCGGCGCGCCCTGCAGGCTTGTGGCCCCCCTGGACCTCCTCCGACCCTAACTCCAACTCTATAAGTACTTATTCGGGGAGAAAAATAAGTGAGAAGGATTCATCGCATTTTACAATATGAAGCCGCCGCCTCCTGTTCTTCATCGGGAGGGCTAATCTGGAGTCTGTTCGGGGCTCCGGAGAGGGAGATTCGTCGCCATCTTCAGCACCAACCTTCCTCCATCACTAATTTCATGATGCTCACCACCGTGCATGAGTAATTCCATTGTAGGCTTGCTGGACGGTGATGGGTTGGATGAGATTTATCATGTAATCGAGTTAGTTTTGTTAGGGTTTGATCCATAGTATCCACTATGTTCTGAGATTGATGTTGCTATGACTTTGCTATGCTTAATGCTTGTCACTAGGGCCCGAGTGCGAGGATTTCAGATCTGAACCTATTATGTTTTCATGAATATATTTGTGTTCTTGAACCTATCTTGCAAGTATTAGACTATTATGAGTTATGAACCGCATACCCCAAGGTGACAATAATTGGGATTCTTTCTAGTGATTACCGTAGTTTGAGGAGTTCATGTATTCACTAAGTGCTAATGCTTTGGTCCGGTTCTCTATTAAAAGGAGGCCTTAATATCCCTTAGTTTCCATTAGGACCCCGCTGCCACGGGAGGGTAGGACAAAAGATGTCATGCAAGTTCTTCTCCATAAGCATGTATGACTATATATGGAATACATGCCTACATTATATTGATGAATTGGAGCTAGTTCTGTGTCACCCTAGGTTATGACTGCTACATGATGAATATCATCCAACACAACTATCATTGCCGATCCATTGCCTACGAGCTTTTCACATATTGATCTTTGCTCAGTTACTTTCGTTGCTACTGCTGTTACAATCACTACAAAACTGCTACTGTCACTTTTGCCACTGTTACCATTACTTCCATATTACTTTGCTACTAAACAGCCACCATTCGTCCTGGCTTGTCGATCCCGGAGCAACATCTCGCCGTGGAAGTCGGTGAGGACGTTGACTACGTTGCCATGCCGAAGGCTTCACGTCAGAGGGCTAGTGTATTACTGTATCTAGGGAAAGCTGGCTACGACATCAAGCTCGTCGACAGCAACGGCTTCACGCGGGCCATGTCACAGGTTAAGTGGTCCATCCCCAACCCCTCTAGGTCAACCGCCACTGATCTCCTCCGCCACGCGGTCAAGGATTTGCGATCCTTGTACGTCATCGAGCCCATTGTGTCATTTCTGAAGGACAGTTCTACGGCGGCAGCTTGGAATCCTCAATTGCCAAGTCAGATCTCATCGACCATGACCACGAGGAGGGCGCCCACAAAGGTTCTTCCAAGGTGAAACACCCATCTGCGACATCAGAGAGCGCTTCATGGGTTTGTGCTCTTCCAACTGGTAGGATCCCGTCCATGACATGTGAGGCCACATCCTATCAGCAAATCTTAACTTTTCTAGCTTGCCAACCTGTACCCTTTGTTGTAGTAGCTTTTGCCATGCGGTGTTTTAATTGTGTCGTGTTTAATTATTTCAGTTATGCAAAAATGTAATGTTCAATAGGGCTATGTGATGTTTAAGTATGAATTGTCCACTTCAGTTTCACGAATGGCTATATTTGGTTGTTTATAGTGAGTAGATGTCTTGTTTATCTGTATTTAGTTGTTAGGTTGGTTGCAGTGAGCATTTGTCTAGTTATCAAGAAGATGCCTTGTTTATCTGTATTTGGTTTTTTTACAGAAAGACTGTAAGGGAACCCCTTACAGTATAATTGGTGCAACAAACCCAAATTGCAAGTACCATGCCTTGAACCTGGGTAGGTGGGAAGGCATCAGCCCCTTCCCGCCACTAGGCTATGCCTTAGAAGGCATCTGTATTTGGTTGTTAGGTTGGTTGTAGTGAGCATTTGTCCAGTTTTCAAGCAGATGCCTTTTTATCTGTATTTTCTTGTTAAGTTGGTTGCAGTGAGCATTTGTTTACTTTTCAAGCATATGCCCTATTTATCTGTATTTGCTTGTTAGGTTGGTTGTAGTGAGACTCTGTCCAATTTTCAATGGCTATATTTGGTTGTTATACTGATCATTTATGCCTTGTTTATTTTAGTCATTCGCAATGTGATGTTCATTTCATGCAAGTCGGAAGTGTGCCGCTCGATTTCATCAATACCAGTTTGAACGGCTATATTTGGTTCCAGTTATGCCTGGTGTTGGGGAAAACGACACCTATGGGATCCCCAGGGAATCCCTTCTACGGTTGGCGGGGGTGAAGAGCTGCGCAAAGAGCAGGTCTAGCGATCAACGCGAGGGATTTTTACCCAGGTTCGGGCCGCAAATGATGCGTAAAACCCTAGTCCTGCTTGTCTGTGTTTATCTTGTGTTCTTCAGTTCTTGGACAAGCTACTATGTGTGCCCAGTCCAAAAAGTACGAATCCTCCCACAGTACGCCTCGGGCCTCCTTTTATATGTCAAAGGGGTCGCCACAGTGGCACACAGGAGGTGGAAAGTATCTACAGTGTACAAGATTATCGCCTGACACCGTAGTACAAACGCATTTAATGCGCTGCCTACGTGCCCTCTTGCTTTCTCGGGGACGGCAACAGAGCTCGTCCCGTCCGTCGCCGCCTCGCCTTACTTCGACGCGCGTCCAAGCTGACAAGGCATGCAGCGCCATGCTGGCTGGCTGGTTGCTGCGCTGGTGTGGTGACAGGGTCTTCAAGAAGATCTGCATGCCACCACGTAGGTCCTTGACTAGTTGGTCTAGAAGCCGCATGCTGGCACGCAGGCGCTCGCCTAGTTGGCGGGCTGGTTGCCTCGTCGGGGCGGCCGCGGGGCAGCGAAGCTTTGGTAGGTGCGGGCCTGGCTACGGCCCCGCAGATGCTCCCCGGCAAGGGTCTTGCCGGGGTCTCGCGGCTGTCCTCGGCAAGGATCTTGCTGGGGGTCTTCGGCCGTCCCCGACAAGGATCTTGCCGGGGGTCTTCGTCTTCTGGTTCTTATCTAGACTCGTAGGCCTTTGGTGTTCACAAAGATCTGCATGCCACCACGCAGGCGCCCATGAGTCCTGGTCTCGATGTTGTCGATGGTGTCAGAGCTCTCAGGCTCAAGGGTGGCGGATTTGCTGGTGTTGGGCAAGTTGCCCCGACAAGGCTCTTGGCGGGGCTATGTAGGCCGCCCCGGCAAGGGTGTTGCCGGGGGAAATCCATCTTGCCCCTTTGCTCTTTATGCCTCTGGCTTGAGTGCTGCCTTGGCAGTCTCGTACCTTTCCTTCCTCTGCCCCACCAAGCATCATCGCAGGTGTGGCTGCGACTGCCCGTGCACAAGTATAGGGGTACAAAAAGGCCCCTACTTTTTTACACCGACAGGAGCACCCGGGCCTGGGCCACGCATAAGCGTGAACCATTGTTGGGCCAGTCCCAGAACGGTGCGCGGGCACGCGTGGTAGAGTTTTAACCGCAGTAACTTCTTCTCCAGTTGCGCTTCCCCATGATTCTCATTGTGTGCGTGACGTGTGGGTCGTGCATGGAACGGTTGCAGCACGCTTGCGTCACCTCGCTGTGAATAGTAAAGAGGCGACCCGCGTCTTCCCCATAAAAAAGAGGAAACCGCAGGGGCGCTGCTCATTTACCCTCTGCACCTTTTGCAATCCTGGAACCGCCGTTCCCCTCTTCTTCTTCAAGCACAAATCGAAGCTTTCGCCTCTGCTCACTGCCTTTGCGCCCCCATTGCCCTTGATCCCTCGCCCCCTCTCAGCTGCCATGGCGCCCAAGAGAAGCAAGGGCAAGGGAGCGGCCAAGGACGCCGGGGGGAAGGAGGCACCGGAGAGCAGGTTGGTGGAGCTACGGACGCAGTACGCCCTCTTCACCTCGACGGTCGACGCGCTCACCCTCAAGGAGAAGTTTAGGCCCCTGTGGGGGAGGGAGACATAGGGGCATCCCGCCACGCGCATTGTCCCTGCCTCCTTCGCCAAGTCCGGTCCAAACCGATATCCTTTCTTTGTTGACTACTTCTCCTGTGGGCTCTGCCCCCTTTCTCAGATTTCTTCAATGATATCATGCACACCTACTGCTTCCACATTCTGGATTCTATGCCAAACGCCATGGCGTGCAGGTCCTTCTTTGCACACCTTTGTGAGGGTTTCGTAGAAGTGCACCCCAGCACGGCGCTCTTCCGCCATTACTTCACCCCTCGCATCCAGCCAGGAGGTGCCATCTCTGGCTGCATCACTTGGATCCCGAGGACCCAGAGCAGGGGCATGTACCCGGAGGGTGCCCAGAAGGAGAGGTGGGACGAGTGGCGGGGCCAGTGGTCCTGGATCGAGGAGGCAGCTCCGCGGGAGTTTTGCCGGGTTCGTCGGAGGCCGCCGATCCGCAGCAAGAACTGGGGAGAGCTTGACACCGACGACGGGAAGCTCACGGTCACCATCACCAAGATCCATTGCCTCACCTTGGCAGGGCTCACTCTCGAGATGATCGGGGCTGACTTCATCCGGGATTGCCTCGCTACACAATAAGGGGTGGCCGGCCTGGGATTCTAGGAACGCGGCCGATATCATGAGGCTCCGCCCCGGCCCGAACCACGACTTCACGGTGCTGCAGCATGCTCATCTTTGCCAGAGGCTTTTCCAGCTCAAGGTTGACAAGGTCGGTAGGGTCGAGTGGACCAGCAAGGCCAAGAAGACCGGCAAGGCCGTCAAGGCCGGTAAGTCTCTGTTCGGGTTGCCAGCGGGGGTGGTCCCATTGAGCAACAACTCTTGCCCGACCGCCATCATCGCCATGATGCCAGTTTTCAATGCGCACTGCCTCGATCCGACCTGGGCCGAGCCAAAAACGGAGCTGGTGCAGACATTCTTTCATAACTTGTCGGAGAGGTATGTTCATGACGAGCCACAGCTCATCCGCGCCACTACTGAAGAAGAGTTGGCGTACATCGCCGCCAAGGCGGAGGAGGCAGCGCTTGCCGAGGAGGCCGACAGCCTCGGCACTGTGGAGGACGAGGCCGACGTGTCCACAGAAGAGAAGGAGTTCGCGGAGTGGACGGGGTCTATCGGGTAACCCGGTGGCGCCGGCGCTGGGGTTCCCCTTGTCGAAGAAGTGGTCGAGGAGTCGGCCGAAGAGGAGACCTATGCGGATGACTCTTCGGCCCGAGGGAAGAAACGCGTCCTACGGCGGGCTGGCTCCGGCGAGCCGGTCCGGCCCGGCAAGACTGCGCAGCGGCAACGGGCCCATGCGCAGACTGTGCGCCAGACAAGGGCTGCGGCGACGGGGGCGGCGGGAGCGAAGAAGACTGCGGCCGCCGCCTCCTGCTCGTCCAAGCGGCCCAGGACCCCATCCCCTTCTCCTCCCCTTGCGGACGCCGCCCCAGAGGCTGGCTTCGACCTTGGGTCCTTTAGCCCAAAGAGGAAGAGGAGGCCAGAGGAGGAGGAGGACGAGTAAGCACCCTACCCCTCATCATCCCCTGACCCCCCCCTGTAACGCCCACGATGCGGCTATATCTCCCACGTGTCGAGGCACGACTTAGAGGCATAACCACATTGTGGTTTTGTCGCAAGAAGGGTCATCTTCACACAATCCCATGTAATGAACAAGAATGGGATAACGAGAGTTGGCTTAGAATCGCCACTTCACACAATACATAAATATAATTCATACATCATACAAAATCCACACATAGACCGACTACGGTCAAATCCAAATGAAAATAAGATAACCCCAAATGCTAGATCCCCGATCGTCCCAACTGGGCTCCACTACTGATCATCAGGAAAAGAAACATAGTAATGACCACGTTCCTCATCAAACTCCCACTTGAGCTCGGTTGCGTCATCTGCATTGCCATCGTCGGCACCTGCAACTATTTTGGTAGAATCTGTGAGTCACGAGGACTCAGCAATCTCACACCCGCGAGATCAAGACTATTTAAGCTTATAGGAAAGGATGGTGTAAAGAGGTGGAGCTGCAGCAGGCACTAAACATATATGGTGGCTAACATACGCAAATGAGAGCGAGAAGAGAAAGTAACACAACGGTCTCGAAGCTAGATATGATGAAGAAGTGATCCTGAAAGTACTTACGTTCATGCATAACTCAAACCATGTTCACTTCCCGGACTCCGCCGAGAAGAGACCATCACGGCTACACACACGGTTGAATGTATTTTAACTGAGTCAAGTGACAAGTTCTCTACAACCGGACATTAACAAATTCCCATCTGCCTCATAACCGCGGGCACGGCTTTCGAAAGATAATACCCTGCAGGGGTGTCCCAACTTAGCCCATTATAAGCTCTCACGGTCAACGAAGGATAAACCTTCTCCCGAGAAGACCCGATCAGTCTCGGAATCCCGGTTTACAAGACATTTCGACAATGGTAAAACAAGACCAGCAAAGCCGCCCGAATGTGCCGACAAATCCCGATAGGAGCTGCACATATCACGTTCTCAGGGCACACCGGATGAGCCAGACATCGGGTTGGCATAGACCCTGGTTGCCCAGGGGGCGCCGGACATCGCTCGGTTTGGGCCAGCACTCGAAGGAGCACTGGTCCGGGGGTTTAAATAAAGATGACCCTCGGGCTCGCGAAAACCCAAGGGAAAAAGGCATAGGTGGCAAATGGTAAAACCAAGGTTGGGCCTTGCTGGAGGAGTTTTATTCAAGGCGAATTGTCAAGGGGGTCCCATAAATCACCCAACCGCGTAAGGAACACAAACTCAAGGAACATAATACCGGTACGACGGAAACTAGGGCGGCAACAGTGGAACAAAACACCAGGCATAAGGCCGAGCCTTCCACCCTTTACCAAATATATAGATGCATTAATTAAATAAGAGATATTGTGATATTCCAAAATATCCATGTTCCAACATGGAACCAACTTCAACTTCACCTGCAACTAGCAACGCTATAAGAAGGGCTGAGCAAAAGCGGTAGCTTAGCCAAACAACGGTTTGCTAGGAAAGGATGGTTAGAGGCTTGACATGGCAATATGGGAGGCATGATATAGCAAGTGGTAGGTAGCGCAACATAGCAATAGAACGAACAACTAGCAAGCAAAGATAGAAGTGATTTCGAGGGTATGGTCATCTTGCCTGCAAGGTTCTCAGAGTTGTCGAAAGCTTCATCCTCGTAAGCGTACTCAACAGGTTCCTCGTTCACGAACTCGTCTCCCGGCTCTACCCACAGCAAGAACACAAGCAATGGAACCACAATCAATCCCGGGAAATGCACAAGCAACATGATGCAAAACATGTATGATATGCGAGATGTGGTATGCGATGCGTATGCGTGCTCCGGAACAAAAAGGATGAACAAGGCAGTAACTTGGCAAACCAAGCACGCCACTGGAAAGATGATACGATTTTGGTCGAAATCGATATAAAGATCACCGGAAACGGATGCACAGTTTGCAAATGGCAAGCAAAACAAGGACACGAATCTGCGATTAACAGTATGATAGCACTTAGAATACACCAAGTAACTATGCTACAGCACTCCAACATAGCAACAAAGCATATGGCAGTAATCTACAGAAGATGCTTGACAAAATATGAACATTAAGCTACGGCTAGATCACAACATAAAAGGTTCAAACAAGCATGGCAAAAGTGCAAAAGATAACAGGTTCACAGACTTGGTGAAATTACTGGATATGGAAGAAACAACATCAGGTAGCAATGTTCAGAGCAAGCAATCAACATGCTACAGGAACTTAACATAGCAAAACAAGGCATGGAATGAATCTACTAAATTCATAGAACAAAATTCCCTTACTGACCATAAGCCAAAAGGACCAGAAGATATGATGGCAACCATGTAAACATAGCAAGTTTCGTTAACAGGTTTCAGACATGGCAGAAAACAGAGCATGGCAGAAACAGTATTACGAAGGCATCTTGGTGAGCTTGATGCACTCATCACAAAGCAATGCATGACAAAAAAAGCATACCTACAGCAAGATGGCATGTTTATGAAGCTATCCATGACAAGAGAAAGTACATAGCATGTATGGATCAACTACAACAAACTTGGCAAAATTGAATATCATGTTGACATTCTGCCAGAAATAAATTATAGCAAAAGTAGAGCAAGATTAAGACATGCTATAGCACTCCATAATTGCAAACAAGGGCATGGATGCATAGAGCACAACTATATCTAGAAAACATCCCTACTGACCATAATCAAAATAAGCATGGAAACAGAAACATCACGAAGCCTAGTTTTCATGCTTGTGCTAGTCACCACATAGATCACAAAAATACATGGCATACACCTCCGTAAATACGGCATGGCATACATCAAAACACATGTAGAGCTCATGCCCATAAGATGCACACAATAAAAGTAACAAAAATAACAAAACACCAAGTTCTGCTAAGTAACAGCAGGTAAGAGCATATAGCACTCTTGCACCAGAGATTTGGGCAACAAGATGGACTCAAATGAGCATGGCATAATGGAACAAAATGAAGAGCATCTCGAGACGAACATTTCGATATATTACACGCACGAAACGGATCTATATGCAGAGAGTTATGATGCGATGAACAGGAGCATATATTGTAGAATCTTCGGGGCTTGGACAAATCAAAGGGGGAGAAGAAAGTCAACCGTACAGATCGGATCGGGCTCGAGGACGTGGGGTCGGCCGGCTGCTCGCCGGAGTTGGGGAAGAGGAGGCGGCCGGAGGCGGAGGAGCTCGCCGGGGCTCGGGGAGGGTTCGGAGGAGCCGAGGCGCGGCGGGATCCGGCGAGACGCGGCGGCCGGCGGCTGCGGCAGTGGCCGGGGACGGCGAGGAGCGCCGGCGGGAGGCGACGGGCGGAGGACGGCGGTGGCGCGCAGGCGCGCTGGAGGAGGAGGCGCGCGCGGGGGCGGCGGCGGCTCGGGCCGCGGGGGACGGATACGGGCCTCGCGGGCCGGCGGCTTACGAGCGGCGGGGCGCCACCTGTCGGCCCCTGGTTGGCCGGGCGCGGCGGCGGGTTTCGTCCGGCGCCGGGCGGACGTGTCCGGCGTGCGGAGGGAGTGGGGCTAGGGTTTCACCCGAATTTCGGAGGGGAGGTGTTTTTATAGGTAGAGGGAGCTAGGAGACTCCAAATGGAGTGCGGTTTTCGCCCACACGATCGTGATCGAACGACCGAGAGCATGGAGGGGACTTAGGTGGGTTTTTGGCTGTTTGGGGGGTGGGGTTTGCTGCAACACACAACAGGACTTTGCGGTTAACCGGTTAACCGTTGAAGCATCAAACGACCTCCAAATGGAACGAAACTTGACATGTGGTCTACCGGTGGTATACCAAGGCCACTTGACAAGACTCAGTCCATTCCGAGAACGTTCAACACCCGGTCACGAAAAGAAACAAGAGGGGGGCGCCGGTGCAAGTGGGAGTGTCGGATTGCAAAACGGACAACGGGGAAAATGCTCGGATGCAAGAGACGAACACGTATGCAAAAGAGATGCACATGATGACATGATATGAGATGCATGACATGAACAAAATGCAAAACGAAAAACAAAACCCGACCACGAAGGGAAAATCATAACACATAGCCGAAAATGGCAAGAGTTGGCGTTACAATTATGGAAAGTTACATCCGGTGTGTTACACCCCCCCCCCCCGCCTGCGCTATCTTCCCCTGACTTGATCTTATCTTCACAGTGACATGGAGACGCTGGCCCAGAGGGCGGAAAAGAGAGCCAACGTTTCAACGGGTGACGAGCCCCCGGCGAGCGCTCCGCGCATGCCGGTGTTGGTGGTGATCAGCCCGGACAACAGCCCTCAGCACAGCCCGCGCTCCGGCCCCAGCATGAGTCCGTTGTTCACTCCCCATCGGCGGGCGTTGGGGCGCATATCCTTGGTGCTGACCTTGCCGGGTTTGCAGGAGGAGAGCGGCAACAAGAGGAGCCGCTGAGGTTCGCCCCTGACATGCCGCCCCTATCGACCACGCCACCCAGAGAGGCGTCACTGGCAAGGGCACCTACCGCCATGCCCACGCGCATGGAGGAAGAGGGGGCAAGCATGGGCACTGGTGGCTCTGTCCCGGCAACGAACGTTGGCGGGGAGTGTCGCTGTCAAAACCGGCGGATCTCGGGTAGCGGGTCCCGAACGGTGCGTCTAAGGCCAATGGTAACAGGAGGCAGGGGACACAATGTTTACCCAAATTCGGGCCCTCTCGATGGAGGTAATACCCTACTTCCTGCTTGATTGATCTTGATGATATGAGTATTACAAGAGTTGATCTACCACGAGATCGTAGAGGCTAACCCTAGAAGCTAGCCTATGATTATGATTGTTGTGTATGATCTATCGACTAGCCTGGCCTCGGTTTACATAATGCACCAGAGGCCTAGGATAAAAAGAGTCCTAGCCGAATACGCCGGTGGGGAGGAATCCTTGTCTTGATCACCAAGTCTTTCGGAATCTTCCTTGTATGCGGCAGCTGTCCGAACTGGCCCATGAGTATACGGCCATTGGGGTCCTCGGGCCAATCCAACTGATCGAAGACGACGTGATGAGTACCCCCTAGTCCTAGACACCGTCAGTACCCCCCTAAACCGGTCTTCAAGTTGGGGACGCTCCTCGATTCTTCCGAACTGTTCTTCATCTTCGGTCTTGAAAACTGGTTCAACAAATCTTCTCATCTTCGATCATGAGGATCGCCGAAGTGAATCCGGAAAGTTTACACGTTGGGTATAAGAGGAGCCGTTTTAAGTTCTCGGCATTTATCAATGCCTTGTTATATTTTACGCCACACCTCGGGTTTTGAAGTGTTTCCCGTGCGGCGGTGTCTTCTCACGTCCGAGCTCCAACGCCGGACTGTAATCGAGGTATCTTTTGCAGCCGAGCACAAACGTCGGACCGCTTCCAAGCTCCAACGCTGGATTGTATCCAAGCTCCAACGCCGGACTATGTCCAAGCTCCAATGCCGGATTGTATCCGAGCTCCAACGCCGGACTGTATCCGAGGTGTCATAGATCACCTTGGTTCAAAAAAGTTGAAGGAGTTTAGCCGAGCTTAATGCCGGAAATGCCCTCTATGGAGCCAGCCATTCGAATCCGAGCTTCATGCCGGATTGCTTCCGAGGTGATGCACCACCTCAGGCTTGGGCTGATTGTTTACGGATTTTATTTCCGATGCGTGTAAATTTATTCGCTGTCAACATGTATAACTAGTAGCCCTCAAGGTGTGTGTCGGTCTAAAACCCGAGATGCACCTGAAGGAAAACATGAAACCGCTGATCCTAGTAGCCCCTGAGACTCAGGTCGATGCGCGAAATCAGCCTGAGGATCAAATCCTAGCTCGGTAGCACACGTAGGAATAGAAACGCAGTGTAATATATTAGAGATAATAGTGATCGGCGAACGGGCCCTTGAGAGAGGGTCTTGAAAAGTTGCCGTAATATATTTAGCTTGACGCCGGATAGGTCCAAATGGTACCTATTGTTATCCGAAGACACGTTTTCCCATAGTTCGGTCAAGCCGAACACTTGGCAGTTGGAATTTTCTGCATTGAAATAGGCAATGCAGTAGCCCCCGAGACACTGGTCGGGTGGCAACACCAGATCAGGGGATCGATGTGCCACTTTTAATATTTATAAATAATGAGCATGAAGCCCAGCAGCCCCCGAGCCTTATTGTGGGCGCGGGTGGCCGAATTAAGGATCGATATCCATTTGAAAAAAATTGCGTGTGTGTAACACAAACTTCTTGGCAAGAGATTAACGATCTCACAAAGGAGTTAGAGCTAACGAGAGCTGAGCTCGCCAAGGTAGGCCTCAATGGGCTCAAAAGAAAGGAAATTAATGCCAATAAGGAACTATGAGAGCGTTAAGTCAGCTGCTCGGGCGTCTCAAAGAGACTGTGCCATTGACTCTTTAAAAGATTGGCTGAGCAAAAATTGATTTTTTCTCACAATTTATGTGTAATGATTCTATGTACCCTAGTACTTTACATCATTAATGCTCGGATCCGCATTGTACAAAACTTTGTTGACCGACCATCGGCTTCAACCTCTTCGGCCAGTAGCCGAGGAGTGTTTTCCTACTTTATATAGCTGTGATAAGGGCGAAGATTTATGGAAAACAAGGCAATCCGGCCATACAGTTTTATAAACAAAGGTACGCAGAGAGATATGTTATATTACTTTTTAACGTAAGAAACATCTTCCAAAGAAAATAGTCCCGCTATCGGTTCCTTTCTTTGGGTTGTCATGCCGACCATGATCATGGAACCTCACCTCCAATCAATGCGGGAGGAAAATATTGAGGATTTAGTTCGGGGAAAGTTCCCGGACTCTATGGTATTAATAACCCAAAATTTTCACTTCCATCGTTGCCGACCAATGTGATCCTTTAAGATTGCTAGCTTTCGGCTTCACCCAGTCTGAGGTGCTTACTCGGATGACCCGGTAGTAACAATCGTAGAGGTTCTCCCTTTACCACCTAGCCAAACAATCGGGGAACGTAAGGGTAAGCACAGGATCCAGGCAACCCAGCTTGGCCAAAATCTTAAGTCAAATTGATGCATATTTATGGCTTTATAACGATAATTACAGAAGGCGGCGCTTGTATACTGAATACAAATACTGGTGATATATGTTTATTTTATGTATAATGATTGTATGTACCGAAGTACTTATTTCATATCTGTGTTCGCCCGAACTTTAAACGCGTCTTAACCGACCGTCGGCTTTTCCCTCTTCGGTCAAGGGCCGAAGAGTGTTACGTACTCCACCTGTCGAGTATATCGGCAGTGTTTTCGATAACCAGGCAACTAGGACAGAAGGCTGTAATAGACAAAGCGCGCTCAAGGAACTTATGCTATATTACAGACGAAGTGTAAGAAGCATCTTCGAAGAAAATAGTACCCCACCGATACCTTTCTTCGGTGCTCATTATTACTATGAGACTTGTGCAATAGATTTTTTGTACTCATGAGTTCCGTTGTGTGCCGACCATGATTGAAAACAATAAGAGCGCTAGCTTTCGGCTTCACCCAGTCTGAGGTCAGAGCTCGGATGAACCAGTCGTGACAATCGCAGAGGTGCTCCCTTTACTCCCTAGCCGAACAATCGGGAACATAGGGGTAAACACAGGAGCGAGGCAACCCAATTTGCAAATCGCTTAAGTCAATATG
Source organism: Triticum aestivum (assembly GCF_018294505.1). Classification (NCBI taxonomy): domain Eukaryota; kingdom Viridiplantae; phylum Streptophyta; class Magnoliopsida; order Poales; family Poaceae; genus Triticum; species Triticum aestivum. Next base: position 398,067,298 of record NC_057805.1, read on the forward strand.
GTGCATATTGTGGCGTAATACACGAACAAGGAACGAAGCCGTACAAGTATAATCATATGCAAGAGGAAAGGCTTCATGAAGGAAGCCCCCAAGTGAACTGGGTATTTGAATTTGTGTGTCACAAACAAAGTTATGACAAGGAATTTTTTCACAAACAACTTTTTGTCAAAAAAGTATAATGTTTGGTCGAACCGAACACAAGTTAAAAATTGTAAAACTTTCAGCATGAAAGCGACTTAGCTGGTTAATGCGTTCGGCATTGATGACGCGGTCCGAGCTTGATGCGAGACAAGATTCCATCCCCCAAGCCGGTCCCGAGGTGGCGGAGCGAAGAGCTCGGCATTCCAAAGTGGTGACATAGCGCGACCAATGCAGGTCGCCGAAGTCCCCGGCGTGGGTTAATGAGGTGCTGACGAAGCCCCCCATCCAGCCGAGGTGACGTGGTATGTCAGTACGCCGAGGTGACAACACTGCCCGACCCGAATCATTTACCTGTGCACAAAAAATAGTGCAAACCGGAGATAATAATAATAATGATAAATTAAAAAATGTTGCATAATAAATAATTTATGCAAAGTGAGTATTGAAAGAAATATGGCCTGGCGCCGAAGTCAATGTCGATGCAGGGCGTCGGCGTGCTGCAGTAAAGGCGTGGCAAAGCCTGAATTCACAGGTCGGTCCGAGTTCCGGATGCGGCGTTCGCCGGACTATGTACGGAAACTGACCGAACCACCACGCGACCGTTGTTAATGCGGCCACCATTTGATAGACCTATGTACAGATGATGGACAAACCAGAGTAATAATTTTTTGGGAAAAATAAACCCAAACACGCAAAAAATACTAGGATTACTAGCACCTGGTTTATTTGTTGTAGCAATCCAAAGAAAAGTGACCCCCAAAATTGGGACTCGATCCGCATTCTCATTGCCTGATGGGCGGTGAAGCGACGGCATGGCGATGTTGGTAAAGGTTGGCTCGCCGAGGCAAAGCCCCCGGTCCAGCTAACGTGACGAAGCCGGTTGACTGGTGACGCCGGAGTCTCCAGAGTAGGTTGATGAAGAGATGGCGAAGCCTCCAGTCCAGCCGAGGTGTTGAAGCCTCGATGTCAGCCGATGAGTCGAAGTAGGTTGGCGTGATGGACATCGGCTTGAAAAAGCAATAGTGCGGCCCTGCCGATGCAGGTCGTGACTCGTGACGTGGTCAATGCCGGCTTGATGAAGTGACCGCGTGGCGATGCCGGCGTGCCCGCTCCGTGTAATCCATGGGGCAGCGATGTTGGTGATGATTTATCCTTCGCATTGCCGAACTCCTGTTCGGCTCGCCGAGATGATGATCCGAAGAAGTTGAGCTCGGCTCAACAAAGTGACGACATGTCTAGCGCAGGTCGGCAGCCGAGGAGCAATATAGCCGGACTGGTTTGACACCAGCATGATGGTGAAGATCATGTTCAAAAGATTTTAAAGTTAGTAGGATGTGTTCGGGAACAAAACACAATACCCCATACAAAACTTCCTTCAAAAAGGATGTCCGAAATCCCATTCATAAAAAAGACGAACTCGGGTCGGATTCGTTTTCGCGTAGAAAACAGATCCGAAAAGTGATGCACTAATCGGAAGGTTCCCGAAGTTTGGACGGTCTGATCGAGCTGAAATTTTGAGGGGTGGTAGATATAGTAATTCCACAGCCGATCAACAGTTGGATCTTCCAAAGGACGTCCGAGCTAGAAGCTGGACACCACGCCCTAAACTCGTCCAGATTCCCGTCCAGATTTGACACGGCTCTGGTATATCGCGGATTGCCAGAGATTCCTCCATCGGAACTCGACGAAATTTTCCAGGGTTGTTGTAGACTCAATTCCGCACAATTCCACCTAAGCAATCGTTAAAACGACACTTGAGGAGGCAGTGGCGGCGGATACAAGTTCGCTATCCAGAAAAACAGCACGGTCACCCGAGGGCAATGTTGACGTTGAGCCCCCGGGCTCCCTGGATGATTCCTCCATGATCTTGATAGAGATCGGAGTTGATGTTGATGAATTCCCTCATCCGAACATGATGATCGGAGGTAGGGCGCAGTCCTCGGTCCAGCCAAGGTGACCAGCCGAGCCGGTGACAAAGAAGCCGACGCCGCAGTTGATCTGCAGTCGAGCCATTTATCCTTTTGTCGATCACACAGCGGAACTCTCAATGAAAGCACCAATGTTGGTGTCAAAACCGGCGGATCTCGAGTAGGGGGTCCCGAACTGTGCGTCTAAGGCGGATGGTAACAGGAGGCGTTCGGGCCCTCTCGATGGAGATAATACCCTACTTACTGCTTGATTGATCTTGATGATATGAGTATTACAAGAGTTGATCTACCACGAGATCGTAGAGGCTAACCCTAGAAGCTAGCCTATGATTATGATTGTTGTGTATGATCTATCGACTAGCCTGGCCTCAGTTTATATAATGCACCAGAGGCCTAGGGTAACAAGAGTCCTAGCCGAATACGCCGGTGGGGAGGAGTCCTTGTCTTGATCACCAAGTCTTGTGGAATCTTCCTTGTATGCGGCAGCTGTGCGAACTGGCCCATGAGTATACGGCCATGGGGGTCCTCGGCCCAATCTAACTGATCGGAGACGACGTGATGAGTACCCCCTAGTCCAGGACACCGTCAGGGAGGGAACCACTTCTCCTCAGCTCGGCATGGCTAAGCTGCCTGCCTCCCGTCCCCTGCCATCTCTGTCATGCGATGTTCTCTCTTTCCTTCCTTCATTTTGAACTTTGATTTTGGCCTCGCTTCATTGTCCTTTCTGGTTTCCAGACCCTCCCTCGATGGACCAGGCGGACGCCGACGCTGTCATCCAGGAGCTCGCCAAGGATGCCGAAGCCGAGGCCACCAAGATCGCGGCTGGGGAAGCCGCCAGGTCCGCCGCCGAGGAGGCCGCCAAGCGGCCTACCGGGAAGACCGGCAAGGCTGCTGCCGGGGAGGCTGCCAAGGTTGCTGCCGAGGAGGCCGGCAAGGGGCCTGCCGGGGAGGCCGGCAAGGAGCCTGCCGGGGAGGAGGTGGCCGATGACCAACCTTCCTCCCCTCCAGTCCCTGCCCCGGACAAGTACCTGAAGGTGGGCGATGATCTGTTCGTCCGCCTCTTGGGGACGGCAAGCACCAGAGCACCAGCCGAAGGGGAGGTTTTCGACGATGAGGCCCTCGCCGCCGCTGGGCTCCAGGTTGTCGACGAACTGAGCGCCAGCAGCGGTGGTTGCCAAGAGGAGCAGCTCCTCCGGGCCATGAGAACCAGTTTCCAGAAGCTTCAGGCGCTCCATCGTGCCCGCCAGGATAAGGTGAACTCCAGGACGGTGGTCGTGGACAAGGCCGAAGCAGACTTTGAGGAGCGCGTCGCTCAAATGCAAGTCTGGTTCAGCGAGGCCTGGCAGGAACTGAAGGCCACCCAGGATCAGCTAGACGAGCACAAGCGAGAGCTCCTCCTGAAGCAGGCCGACATCGAGAAGGTCCAAGAGGCGGCGAAGGAACATGCCGCCAAGGACGAAGCTGACCGAAGGCAGCAGCAAGCTCTGCTGGACACCCAAGAGGAAGACCTCGTTGGTCGTGAACAGGCGCTTGCCGCCACGCTTCGCGGCAAGGACGAGGAGATCGAGAAGCTAGTCGCGCAGTGGACCCAGGAGCTGGAGTGGAAGCACAAAGATGCACTTGATGTTCTGGCCCTGGACGAAGCCGGCAAGGTGGAGAAGCTGGAGACGGAGCACGAGGAGCTGAAGGAGGAGATCTTGAAGCTCGCAAAGGACAGGGACATGGCTAACCGCACTCTGGCGGAGTTGCAGGTCACCATCTCTGACAAGACCAAGCTGCTCTCCGGGGCCAACAATTCCATCGATGATCTGAAGCTGAAGCTAGACACCTTGGAAGGGACACTTTCGGAGGGCGGGGCCCGTGAGGAGACCCTGAACAAGGCCCATGAGGACGAGAGGCAGCTGCGGCAGGATGACGCCGCTTCCCACAAGGACTATGTGGACAGCGTAAAGCTTTGGATCAGATGCCTCATCGACGTTGCAGAGAGGCTCACCACGCAGCTAGCCGTCATGGGCATGCCGGACTTTAGGTACTCCCAGGAGGCGAACATAAGCCCCAATGCCAGGATGACCTTGTTCTTCGAGGGCGTCCTCGATGGCCTGGAGCAGCTCCTCTCTAGTCGAGCGACTTATCTGGCCAATGAGGCTCGGAAGCTTTGTCGGGGCGCGTTGACCAAGGTGCTCACCAAGCTGGCGTTCTGGAACCCCAGTGTCGACTTCACCAACGCGCTTGAGAGCTTGCCGGAGGATGCGGACCTCACGGCACTCGAAGAGTGTATCGAGCCCATCATCAGCTGCGTTGACGGAGTCAAGAGGTTGGAAGGCCGGTGCCGGGACTAGCCACCCCGTTTCTCATTGCTGTTGCGAGTTCATGCCCAAAGACAATTTTATCTTAAGTTAGAACCGCGGCGACCACTGATGTAATATAACTTTGCAGTATTCTGAAATAGTGGGTGCTATCTTCATGTTTGATCTTTCCTTGTATGTACACACCCTATGCTTAGTTGGATAGGTTTGCCGGCACGTAAAAACGTGTTGCAGCGCTTTGAGGAACGGATCCTTAGTAGCCTGCCGGGGGCGCTTGTTGTCGGGCAAGCCACCTTGCCATTCTCGGCGCAGCCGCTTGAATTGTTGAGCGGACTCGGAATAGAACAAGGGCGTTGCCAATAGCGGAAGGGTTCCTTTGCATGCAGGTTCTCCATACAAGGAGCCAGATCTTTTGAGGAAAATAACCCTATAAAAAGGGAAATTGCTCAAGGTTTCGCGTGACTTAGCTTTCCGTCGCCATGCGGATGGTTGTTGCGGCTGCAGACGACACCACTCGCCTGGCTCTGATTGCCAGGGTGTCATGGAGGCTCCGGGCCGTGCCTCCGCCACCATCCGCGGCCGCCCCGTCGCCCGCCCGCACTGGTACGGGCGGTTTGGCAATGATCCCCTTCTTCTTGGGAGGAACCGATCGCAATGATCCCCTTCTTCTTGGGAGCCATGGCAATGAAGGAGTCGATGCGCTAACTTCTAGACCAGATTTTCACAGCCTCACTACCCTACCTGGCACGCCAAAGATGTCGGGGAAAACGACACCTATGGGATTCCCAGGGAATCCCTTTACGGTTGGCGGGGGTGAAGAGCTGCGCAAAGAGCAGGTCTAGCGATCAACGCGAGGGGATTTTTACCCAAGTTCGGGCCGCAAATGATGCGTAAAACCCTAGTCCTGCTTGTCTGTGTTTATCTTGTGTTCTTCAGTTCTAGGACTAGCTACTATGCGTGCCCAGTCCAAAAAGTCTGAATCCTCCCACAGTACGCCTCGGGCCTCCTTTTATATGTCAAAGGGGTCGCCACAGTGGCACACAGGAGGTGGAAAGTATCTACAGTGTACAAGTTTATCGCCTGACACCGTAGGATAAACGCATTTAATGCGCTGCCTACGTGCCCTCTTGCTTTATCGGGGACGGCAACAGAGCTCGTCCGGTCCGTCGCCGCCTCGCCTTACTTCGACACGCGTCCAAGCTGACGAGGCATGCAGTGCCATGCTGGCTGGCTGGTTGCTGCGCTGGTGCGGTGACAGGGTCTTCATGAAGATCTGCATGCCACCATGCAGGTGCTTGACTAGTTGGTCTAGAAGCCGCATGCTGCCATGCACGCGCTCGCCTAGTTGGCGGGCTGGTTGCCTCATCGGGGCGGCCGCGGGGCAGCCGCGGGGCAGCGAAGCTTTGGTAGGTGCGGGCCTAGCTGCGGCCCCGCAGATGATCCCCGGCAAGGGTCTTGTCGGGGTCTCGCGGCCGCCCTCGGCAAGCATCTTGCCGGGGGTCTTCGGCCGTCCCCGGCAAGAATCTTCGTCTTCTGGTTCTTGTCTAGACTCGCAGGCCTTTGGTCTTCACAAAGATCTGCATGCCTCCACGCAGGCGCTCATGAGTCTTGGTCTCGATGTTGTCGATGGTGTCAGAGCTCTCAAGCTCAAGGGTGGCGGATTTGCTAGTGTTGGGCAAGTTGCCCCGGCAAGGCTCTTGTCGGGGCTATGTAGGCTGCCCCAACAAGGGTGTTGCCGGGGGAAATCCATCTTGCCACTTTGCTCTTTATGCCTCTGGCTTGAATGATGCTTTGGCAGTCTCGTACCTTTCCTTCCTCTGCCCCGCCAAGCTTGGCCGCAGGTGTGGCTACGACTGCCGGTGCACAAGTAAAGGGGTACAGAAAGGCCCCTAATTTTGTACACCGACACCTGGTGTAGATAACAGACGCATTTATCCAGTGTGATGTCTAAGCATGAGCTACGTTCTATAAATTTTCAACAATATCAGTTTGAATTGCAATATTTGGTGGCTGTTAAGCCTGTTGTAGGTAACATTCCCTTCAATTGTATATCTGCTTTAACAACATGCTGAAAACAACACATTCAAGCTATCATTTGGAGATGATGTTGTTTACCTTGGCTATATTTGTTTGATGTTAAGGTTGTTGTACTTATCATGCCTTTCCATTACTTATGAAGGACAACAACGAGAGTGGCCAACATTTTCCGCCGAGTTTAGTTTCATCCCTCGGCTTTTACTCCCCCCGTCGTTCCATAATGTAGTGCATATAGATCCAGGCCTGGACACTTGTTAGCTTCTAATATTGACTTGTTGCTTGTAGGTACATATGCCCTTGGCAAATATCCACGCATCGACCCTTTTTGCGTATGGGGCAATGAGATATTCATGAACAAGAATCAAGTGAGGGAACTGATAAGGATTATTAGCGAAAATAAATTGTATTCATTGGGTTGCCTCCGAACAAGCGCTATAGTTTTTACTGCCCATAATGAGTGGCAAGCAAATTATTTGTTTTGAACGGTGGCAAGCAAATTATTAGCACAAAGATATGAATGGTGGCAAGCAAATTATTTGTTTACACTCTATCCAACACAACAGTGAGCTGTAGGATGGTAACTACAAACTCTGCAGCCTTCTCTTTTTACTGCCCATAATGAGTTGTTAGACAACAATGTCTGAATCTTTTTTGTTTCTAGTGGTTCCCAAAGTAGTTTACTCAATATTACCTCGCAAAGTACATGATTGGTGGACACGCAATGAAGGTTAAAGTATTTCATCCAGACTACAATGAGCATCGAGAAGTCCTAATGAAGACAATGAAGGATGGGCAGGAAGCCATCACAAGGGGTTTGCCTAGAGTCGTGCGCGCATTACGCATGGAGGAGGGCACAATATGGGCATTCCGTTCACCTTCTCCAGCAACCAGAATGTCTTTCGCCTCTCTCTTTATAGTCTTTATTACAACGGTGGTTCATTATTCTTTACTTGGTGCTTCTGTAGTTCTTCGGTATATGTACATGTGCATCGAATTATGCATTCGTGCTTGAACCTATATTTGTAATAAACATGGTTCGATATGAAATATTGATGTCTGCTAGGACTATGTCAGTATTTCCCCAAAGAGGAAGGGATGATGCAGCACAGCAGTGGTAGATTCCCCTCAGTGATGAAACCAAGTTTATCGAACCAGTAGGAGCACCAAGCAACACAACGTAATCAGCCCCTGCACACAAATAACAACCACTCGCAACCCGACGTGTTAAAGGGGTTGTCAATCCCTTTCGGGTAACGGCGCCAGAAATTGGCAAACGGACGTGATGGAGTTGTAAATATTGATAGATTAAACACCAAATAAAATAAAGTGCAGCAAGTATTTTTGTATTTTTGGTTTAATAGATCTGAAAATAAAAGCAAAGGAAAAGTAGACCGCGAAGGCAAATAATATGAGAAAGAGACCCGGGTGTCGTAGGTTTCACTAGTGGCTTCTCTCGATAAAAATAGCAAACGGTGGGTAAACAAATTACTGTTGGGCAATTGATAGAACTTCAAATAATCATGACAATATCCAGGTAATGATCATTAGATAGGCATCACGTCCAAGATTAGTAGACGGACTCCTGCCTGCATCTACTACTATTACTCCACACATCGACCGCTATCCAGCCTGCATCTAGTGTATTAGGTTCATGGAAAAACGGAGTAATGCAATAAGAACGATGACATGATGTAGACATATCTATCTATGTAGAGATAGACCCATCGTTTTATCCTTAGTAGCAACGATACATACGTGTCGGTTCCCCTGAAAGGATCTAGATGGCGACTAGGGGGGGTGAATAGGTGTTTTAAACTGTTACGGATTTGGCTTTATCCTAATGCGGAATTAAACTAAACGGATACCTTTCAAGCACAAATCCTAAATATGCTAGGCTCAACTAAGTGCACCAACAACCTATGCTAAACAAGATAGGCACTTAAGAAAACTAGCAAGCACAAACTATATCACAAGATATGGAAATGTAGGAACAACTAAACAATTCAACTAGCACAAGATATATCAATATGAGCAAGTATGAATTGCAGTAAGTAAAGGGTGTGGGTAAGAGATAACCACAAGTGAGTCGGAGACGCGGATTTATCTGGAAGTTCACACTCGTGAGAGTGCTAATCTCCGTTAGAGCGGTGCCGAAGCCAAAGCTCCGGGGCGTCACCAAGTGACTCACCGTATTCTCCTTTTCGAGTCACCCCCAACGGATGAGCCTCGATTCACTCGGGGTTGGTCTTGAAGGCGACCACCATACCTTTACAAACTTCTCCTGAGCACACCACAAACAAGGAAGCTTCCGGAGGAACTTGACCACCTAGGCCACTTCAACACCCTTCCCCGGAGCACACCACAAGAGGAAGCTTCCGGGGGAACCTTGGCCACATAGGCCTCTTTCACAATCTTCTCAATGTATCACCAAACCGTCTAGGAGGCGGAGGCCTCCAAGAGTAATAAACTCACGGGCTCACACTCGAACAAATCGATACAGGGAGCTCAAACCAATGCAACAAATGCAATGCAAGGTCAAGCAACAAATGCTCAACTCACTCTCTCAATCTCATAAGATGCACTCTTGAAAGTAGGAGATTAAGGAGAGGGGATGCTTTGGATATGATCAACAAATGGCTCACTAATCCATCCACAAATCCCCCTTCACATAGAGGGGAGATAGGGGTTTGGGAGAGGTGGAGAGAGGCTCAAAATGGTGTTTAGAATGTGTGTGAACCAACCCCCAACCGGTGGGAGGAAAGGGCCCTTAAATAGCCAAACTCCGAAACTAGCCGTTGGGGCTCCAACGGGCATTTCCTGGGCACCCCGTGCGCACGGGGGTTGAGACCCCGTGTGCACGGGGTCCCGTGTGCACGGTACGAGCCCGTGTGCACGGAGTACCCAGAATTCTGGACACCCCGTGCGCACGGGGGTCAAAGACCCCGTGCACACGGGGTCCCCAGGACAGCCAGCAGCAGCCCACTAAAACATCGATAACTTGGGCATACGGACTCCGAATTCGATGATCTTGGGCTCGTTTTGAAGCTATGGAAAAGCCCAAGGTCCTCACATAGAGAACCACCCAAGATCAACAAGAAAGAATGATGCAAGTAATGCAAAGGTTTGAGCTCTCTACATGCGACGTGATCAAGCTACTTGCCCGAGAGTCCCTCTTGATAGTACGGCTATCAAACCTATAATCCGGTCTCCCACCAAGCACTATGAGACCGGCAAAACTAGGAAAACCTAGCTAAGGTATACCTTTGCCTTGCACATTCAACTTGAGCTTGATGATGACTTTAATGCTTGCCTCAAGTTGGAATCCCTTTCTTGTCCACGACCACTTGGTGAAGATACTCGAATTGCTTCCTCATGATGCAATGAGGGAAGCCTTATCTCAAGCCCATCTTCACATGCACATTATCATGATGTGGACCGCAAGCTTCAAAGCATATAACCTCCGGCTTCTCATCTTGCACCTGGACTCCCCGAACTCGATGACCATCACCACTTGATGTCATCTCATCTTGCACTTGGACTCCTCGAATCCGATGACCATCACCACTTGATGTCATCCACACATAGGCTACACGAGATCTTTCCTTTTGATGCAAGCCTATGAGAAACACCTAACCCACATAGACATAACAAACATATAGCATGGGTTAGGTAACAAAGCACAATTCACAATTACTTACCATACCACTAGATCACTTGATCTCACGTGGTACATTGTTTGTGCTTTGTGAGTTGACCACTTAGATATACTCTTCGAGCTTCATCTTGGTCAACCAACATCTTTACTTCAAGCTCCATCTTGGTTTCTTGAAAGCCACAATGAACTCTTCATTTCACTTCATTGCTTCAAGACAATATCACCAAAGACTCTTTCATGACCATATCAAGTTCCATTATGAATATCATCTTGGTCACCACTTGCCCTTCTAAAAACTCCATCCCAAACTCTTGAGAGGCATAATGAATTCGTCACTCTAGTTGCTTGCTTCAAGACTTGATCAACATGATCTTGTCTTGAGAGGCATAATGAATTCTTCACTCTAGTTGCTTGCTTCAAGGCTTGATCAACCGAAACCCAACACATGAGCTCACCATGATCTTGTCTTGAAACCATAACTCGAATTCTTCTCTTTGATTATTCTCTCAAGCCTTGATCCTCAGAAGACCAACTTGAAACCTCGCTGGATATGGAATCTCGAGAGCCAACACCTAGGCCCCGTGAGCACGGGGTATCCAGAGAGTTGACACTCGACCCCGTGCGCACGGTATAAGCCCGTGTGCATGGGGTATCCAGAGAGGGATACCATGAGGACTTCTTCGGATGCTTTGATGGCAATCTTCACATAACAACCCAAAGAACTTCAAGCATCACTATGGAACATATCTTCATATAAGATCCAATGCACTTGATGCTCCATAGGAATTGTCATTTAATACCAAAGCTTAGAGCAAATATAACTTCATCTATATGGACTTCATCCTTGATTCCATCCAATATCCTTGAGGCATTATCTTCATATATATGGACTTCATCCTTGATTCCATCCAATATCCTTGAGGCACCATCTATGGACAAAACCTTCAAATATATCTCACTGAAAACATTAGTCCATAGAGATTGTCATTCAATTACCAAAACCACACTTAGGGGCTACATGCCCTTTCAATCTCCCCCATTTTGGTAATTGATGACAATCTCAACAAGAGGGTTTATATAATGAATTTAAAACAAGTATGCAATCTATCCGAGAATAAATTGAATACTTGAGGTGGTTTTGATAGCCTCAAATATCACAAAGATAGTTGATGTTATCAAAACCGGTTGTACTAGCATCGAAATACTACACAAGAATTTGATGCTAGTAGAACCACACTATATAGAGCAAACTCCCCCACAATATATGCATGGAAGAACTTGGTGGAGTTTCCTCTATATACACATCCATGCAACAACCACAACAAATGTAGATATGCATGAACCAACCTACTTCACCTAAACCCTCTAAACTTCTCCCCCATTGGCAACAAGTGCCAAAATGGAGAAAAAATCTAGAAGACCAATATAGTATGAGTTCCTCCTTAATTTGTGCATTTCTCATATTGTGAGTGGAATCAAATGCACATATCCAGTTACGAACAAATGAAGAAATTCACACTATATTGAGGATCCATAAAATGCACCAAAAAGATATTATGATATGAGCATAGGAGTGTTCTAAAGAACATAGAGAAGCTCCCCATGATTTGTGCATTATTTAGTTTTGTACTTGGATACAACGTGCACAAAATAGGATCATCACTTGACTAAGCAAGGGTCCAAAATATATCCAACAACTCATGAGTGCAATGATATATGCAATACATACAAGCACTCACTACTCAACCTCTTACCGGATCCACCAAAGAATAAAAAGAGACAATTCCAAGGACCGGCAAGGAAACGAAAGGATATCAAAGAGGGATATGCACTTTCTCATGTGTATAAGTTTCTTACGTGGCCAATAATCATCAAGATGAGCATCCACAAAGAAACTTGCACACACAAAAAGATACAAAAGATAAGAACATGATATCCAAGAATGAATCCATTATTTATACAAACTTGATCTTAGCGTAGGGCTTTGTCACATGGCACATGGCACAAGGCACATGGCGCAAACTGATCTCATTTGCATAAAAATGAATTACTAAGCATGAGAGCAAATACCACAACCAAAAAGATTGTTTCTTGCAATTTTATCAATATTGCACATAAGAGCACTTTGAGGAATTGGTATGCAATAAATTGCTTAATTGGCATATTTGGGATAAGTGAACCATGAGCATGGTTTTATAGATCCCCATGATATGCTTCTTCTCAAAAGTCTCATAGATGCAATAAGGAGGTTTAAGCTGTTGCAAGAAACACAAACTCAACAAGTACTAAACATGCCATGATGCAACATACACAATGTTGACTCTAATTTAAACAAACGCATGAAGTAAGTACTTGTTACCGAGAGAGCATTGGTTCAAGGGGCCCTTGATCTAGCCCATGAACATGAGGGACTTGATCTTGTTCTTGGATAGGTAAATGATCTCCCATAGCATCTTGCTCTTGTGTTGGGGGTGATGACTTCCCTTGTGGTGGATCCACAAGAGGGGCTCTTACTCCTTCTTCTTCTACATGGACAAGGGGTGTTTCTTGTGGAAGAATATGACCAATCCCCATTGTACTTGTAGCTTGGGAAGGAGCCTCATCACCTACAACACTTGAAACAAATTGCTCCGCATGGAAGCTGTTATTCTCATCACACTCCACATTCACCATTTCCTCAATACATCCCGTGGATTTATTGAGAATACAGTAAGTGTGGGAGTTTGATGCATATCCAACAAAAAGACCCAAATTATGTTAACCGGGTTGAATTGATGAGAATGAAACACTTACAACCGAATCGGGTTTTCATTTATCTTCTCCCTCAAATCAAAGAATCAACCAAGCTTGGCTCTAATAATTTTCCATGGTGTCTCCACCTTCCTTGTGAATAAGCCAAGCATCCAATGCTTCTCCACAGTACCTAAAACACATTAAGGTACAATTTGGTCCCCAAACATATTGGGTCCGAAGTAGTTAGGACAACCACAATATATAGGGCAAACTCCACATTAAATATGTGCAAAAGGATATGAACTTGAAGTTCATGCACACTTTTAACCATTAATGATTTTATGGAGTTTACCCTACATAGAGGATCAAGTAGCAAGCAAGGCATGAAGAAGAATATAAATAAATATGCATGCTCATGCCTACCAAGATCCAGAGAGATACAATTTGGACAAAAGAACACTTAACCGAAGAATACTCCGATAATATCACAAAGTATTCAAGTTGTCCAAATTATATCAAAGTGACGAATCCACACAGGACCGCACACAAAGTACAACATATGAACTAAGCAAAAACCAAAGAGCATATAGGATATACAATACACACATGCTCAAAGGCTTATCTTACTCAAGTAGATAATAGATAGCACAAGCAGTGAGATAAGGCAAGTTGAAGCACAAGCCGAGAAGAAGATGATCATAAGGTTCTACCACATGAGGAAATACCAATTGTAAGAGAATACAAATGGTATTTGGAATTAACACTCGGGGGTAGATTACGAAGATGCACAGGATCATCAACAACTCCAAAGCAAAGAAAGATAAATAAAGCATACTTGGCCGGGTGGACATTTCTGCCCATAGGACCCCGTGCGCACGGGCTAGGTCAGCCCCGTGCGCACGGTGTGTCCAGAGAAAAAACACCACCCCGTGCGCACGGGGGTCTAGGACCCCGTGTGCACGGGGTGTCCAGTGATTTTCACCCACCCCGTGCGCACGGGGTGTCCAGTAAGTTCGTGGTACCCCGTGCGCACGGGGGTCAGAGACCCCGTGCACACGGGGTGTCCAGAAACTTACTGAAGAACCTCACAGGACACCGCGACGAAGCACGCAACAAAGGTAAATAACAACCAACAAGAGATAATTAGTGGATACTCTGAGAATTTGAATTTCAAATGAGCTTGACATACCACATAGTGACTAGATAAGATTGAATATCAATACTATGTGGCATTTCTCATATTCACATTTTGGGTTTGTGATGTGCACACAACAAAACACTCCCCCATAATGTGATGATCCACTAATATCTTGCAAGAGCCAATCATGATACAATACAGGCTCAAAACAGCAAACACCACTATATAATGTGCAATGCAACCTACACATGCTAGATAACACAAATCAAGCATACTAAGAAACACAACATATAGATGCACATGCTAGATACAAAACCTAAGCATGCAAGGGGCGAGCAACTTTCAATGTAAGCAATATAAATACAAGTTACCGCAAAGAGGAACATTGGATAGATAATATGAAGATAATCCACATGACTTGGCTCGAACAAATAAATGGTGGATATCCTTTTCTTTATGAACTAGCCAAATCTCCAATGTCCTCCACACACCTATTGATCAAGTTTGAGCTTGATGGTACCCAACCAAGTTGGGTCCTAAGAAGTTAGTCACAATAGGCTTGGCAACCCAAATGGCCTTTTCCATTTCCAAGCCACTTTGGGCGCCAACAAACTTGGCAAACAAATTGCCAACAACATCCTTCCTAAGCGAATAATGATCATTGACTAGAGGAGGCTTAGGGATGTTACCGTTGGGACAAGATGAGGATATGTGTCCCTTCTCACGACAATTATAGCAACATGTGCTCCCCCTTCTCTTCTTCTTTATTTTCTCAACTTGGGGAGCATTATCTTGGTTCATCATTGGTAGTGGCCTTTCTTCAAGTTGAGGTTGACCTTGAGATTGAACTTGAGGCCGCTTCCCTTGTTGCTTCACATTTGAAGCCTTCTTCTTCAATGGACAATATCTCACATGGTGTCCAACATTCTTGCACTTGAAGCATGTAATGTTGGCATCATTCTTGACTTGGTCTTGTCCCTTCTTCTTTTTCTTGGACTTCTTGTTGTTGGAGATGAAACCAAGTCCACCCTTGTCATGAGGGTATTTTTGAACACTCAAGATAGTGTTGAGAGTGGAATTTCCTTCATGACACATTTCCAAGTCTTTCTTCAAATTAGTGACTTGGGCCTTGAGCTCTTTGTTTTCCTCTACAAGGTTAGTATCAACAAAAGTACTAGAGGAAGTAGAAACTTCATTGTTAGAGCAACAAGGCAAGGAGAGTAATTCATCACAAGAATTGGGAATAATATGTCTAGATGAATCACTAGGACTAGCACATGTCAATAAAGCATTTTGAGTAGAAATAGTGCTAATGTCCACATGAGGCTCACAAGATGTTACCTTAGTCACAATAGCCTCATGAGCTAACTTTAGACTTTCATGGGAGATTAGAAGGTCATCATGAGAGCCCGAGAGCTTTTCATGACTTTCTTCTAATTTCCCATAATTGCTAGTTAGCAAAACAAGTTGAGCCCGTAGCTCAACATTCTCCTTCAAGATAGATGCTTCACAAGAAGTAGAGTTAGTAGCACAAGCATCATTAACAATATGAGAGGAGCTAGAGGAAACTAGAGACTTCACATGAGTAGCTTGAAGTTCCTCATAAGACTTAGAGAGTTTGGCGAGCTCTCCTTTGACATTCTTGTAGCCAAGGTCAAGGTGCTCAAAATCCTCTTTAAGTTTATCATGAGCAACTTCAATCTCTTCTTTGGAAGATTCTAAGTCTCTAAGAGTTTCTAGAGCATCAAGAAGGTTACAATCAAGTTTATCATTTTGTTCTTGCTCTTCGTGAAGTAAATCATTACACTTTCCAAAATGAGTAATAAGATCTTTAAATATCTCATAAGTGTTCTTATTTACTCCATGAAGAGAATTACCAATTTCATATATTTCTTGACTCATATCCCTATCACATTCATCATCACTCTCATCATTATCATTACTAAGAGTAGATGATACCTCGGTAGTACCTCTTGCCATGAGGCACATGTGAACATCGGAGGTTGATGATGATTCTTTTGGAGAGGGAGATTCTTCATCATCAAGAGTAGGATATCCATGTCCATCCTCTTGACACTCGTAGCATTTCCTCTCCAACATAGTGATTTCCTTCTTTGCTCCTCTAGCAAATTCTCCATTAGTGATGTGTGCACCATTTTCTCTTATTTCCTCTACATGGTTAGTCAAACAACAACTAGAGGAAATAGAAGCATAGATATCATGGCAACAAGGAGAATCAAGCATATCATCACAACAAGTATTCAAGGAATCTCTATATGATATGTAAGGACTACCAACACAAGAATGTATGTCATTTTTGCTAGATGTGTTCAAGTCCAAAGAAGCTACAAAATTAGCATTTATGCATGAAAGATCATCAATGTTGAGCACAACATCATCATCACAAATTATATTTCCACTCACCATGTCATTACCTTGGGACATGTCATATGATGGTGAGGTGGAAGAAGTTGAAATGTCCAAGCACACAGAGGAAGAAGCAATATGGAGTTCTTCATGATATGAAGATGTGGAGAACTCCTCAAGAGACACCTCCGAAATATGATTGACCTCATCAAGATTGGACCCACCATATATTTCTTCAAGTTTTGTCCACATCTCATGAGCCGACGCACACGTCATAATTGACTCAAACACTTCAAGGGATACAGACCGGATTAAGGCATTCTTTGCACCATACCCACAAAGCATATCATCATTTTCCTTAATAGATGGAAAAAGTTCATCCTTCCATGGAGAAGCCCCTACAAGAACAATTCGCACAAAATTTGGACCCATGGCCCAGAAATGACAAAGCATGCGAATTTTCCACAAGTGATAGTTTGTGCCACTAAAACAGAAAGTGTCATCGTGCACTATACCACTAGTCGACATCTTTACTCTCTAGGCGGTGAAGCCTAGCAAGGAGAGACCAAAGCTCTGATACCGATTGAAAGGATCTAGATGACGACTAGGGGGGGTGAATAGGCATTTTAAAACTGTGACGGATTTGGCTTTATCCTAATGCGGAATTAAACTAAACGGATACCTTTCAAGCACAAATCCTAAATATGCTAGGCTCAACTAAGTGCACCAACAACCTATGCTAAAAAAGATAGCCACTTAAGGAAACTAGAAAGCACAAACTATATCACAAGATATGGAAATGTAGGAACAACTAAACAATTCAACTAGCACAAGATATATCAACATGAGCAAGTATGAATTGCGCTAAGTAAAGGGTGTGGGTAAGAGATAACCACAAGTGAGTCGGAGACGCGGATTTATCCCGAAGTTCACACTCGTGAGAGTGCTAATCTCCGTTAGAGCGGTGCCGAAGCCAAAGCTCCGGGGCGTCACCAAGTGACTCACCGTATTCTCCTTTTCGAGTCACCCCCAACGGATGAGCCTCGATTCACTCGGGGTTGGTCTTGAAGGCGACCACCACACCTTTACAAACTTCTCCGGAGCACACCACAAGCAAGGAAGCTTCCGGAGGAACTTGACCACCTAGGCCACTTCGACACCCTTCCCCGGAGCACACCACAAGAGGAAGCTTCCAGGGGAACCTTGGCCACATAGGCCTCTTCACAATCTTCACAATGAATATCACCAAACCGTCTAGGAGGCCGAAACCTCCAAGAGTAATAAACTCACGGACTCTCAGTCGAACTAATCGATGTGGGGAGCTCAAAACAATGCAACAAATGCAATGCAATGCCAAGCAACAAATGCTCAACACACTCTCTCAATCTCACAAGATGCACTTTTGAAAGTAGGAGATTGAGGAGAGGGGATGCAATGGATATGATCAACAAATGGCTCACAAATCCATCCACAAATCCCCCTTCACATAGAGGGGAGATAGGGGTTTGGGAGAGGTGGAGAGAGGCTAAAAAAGGTGTTTAGAATGTGTGTGAACCAGCCCCCAACCGGTGGGAGGAAAGGGCCCTTAAATAGCCAAACTCCGAAACTAGCCGTTGGGGCTCCAACGGGCATTTCCTGGGCACCCCGTGCACACGGGGGTTGAGACCCCGTGTGCACGGGGTCCCGTGTGCACGGTACGAGCCCGTGTGCACGGAGTACCCAGAATTCTGGACACCCCGTGCGCACGGGGGTCAAAGACCCCGTGCACACGGGGTCCCCAGGACAGCCAGCAGCAGCCCACTAAAACATCGATAACTTGGGCATACGGACTCCGAATTCGATGATCTTGGGCTCGTTTTGAAGCTATGGAAAAGCCCAAGGTCCTCACATAGAGAACCACCCAAGATCAACAAGAAAGAATGATGCAAGTAATGAAAAGGTTTGAGCTCTCTACATGCGACGTGATCAAGCTACTTGCCCGAGAGTCCCTCTTGATAGTACGGCTATCAAACCTATAATCCGGTCTCCCACCAAGCACCATGAGACCGGCAAAACTAGGAAAACCTAGCTAAGGTATACCTTTGCCTTGCACATTCAACTTGAGCTTGATGATGACTTTAATGCTTGCCTCAAGTTGGAATCCCTTTCTTGTCCACGACCACTTGGTGAAGATACTCGAATTGCTTCCTCATGATGCAATGAGGGAAGCCTTATCTCAAGCCCATCTTCACATGCACATTATCATGATGTGGGCTGCAAGCTTCAAAGCATATAACCTCCGGCTTCTCATCTCGCACCTGGACTCCCCGAACTCGATGACCATCACCACTTGATGTCATCTCATCTTGCACTTGGACTCCTCGAATCCGATGACCATCACCACTTGATGTCATCCACACCTAGGCTACACGAGATCTTTCCTTTTGATGCAAGCCTATGAGAAACACCTAACCCACATAGACATAACAAACATATAGCATGGGTTAGGTAACAAAGCACAATTCACAATTACTTACCATACCACTGGATCACTTGATCTCACGTGGTACATTGTTTGTGCTTTGTGAGTTGACCACTTAGATATACTCTTCGAGCTTCATCTTGGTCCACCAACATCTTTACTTCAAGCTCCATCTTGGTTTCTTGAAAGCCACAATGAACTCTTCATTTCACTTCATTGCTTCAAGACAATATCACCAAAGACTCTTTCATGACCATATCAAGTTCCATTATGAATATCATCTTGGTCACCACTTGCCCTTCTAAAAACTCCATCCCAAACTCTTGAGAGGCATAATGAATTCGTCACTCTAATTGCGTGCTTCAAGACTTGATCAACATGATCTTGTCTTGAGAGGCATAATGAATTCTCCACTCTAGTTGCTTGCTTCAAGGCTTGATCAACCGAAACCCAACACATGAGCTCACCATGATCTTGTCTTGAAACCATAACTCGAATTCTTCTCTTTGATTATTCTCTCAAGCCTTGATCCTCAGGAGACCAACTTGAAACCTCGCTGGATATGGAATCTCGAGAGCCAACACCTAGGCCCCGTGAGCACGGGGTATCCAGAGAGTTGACACTCGACCCCGTGCGCACGGTATAAGCCCGTGTGCATGGGGTATCCAGAGAGGGATACCATGAGGACTTCTTCGGATGCTTTGATGGAAATCTTCTCATAACAACCCAAAGAACTTCAAGCATCACTATGGAACATATCTTCATATAAGATCCAATGCACTTGATGCTCCATAGGAATTGTCATTTAATACCAAAGCTTAGAGCAAATATAACTTCATCTATATGGACTTCATCCTTGATTCCATCCAATATCCTTGAGGCATTATCTTCATATATATGGACTTCATCCTTGATTCCATCCAATATCCTTGAGGCACCATCTATGGACAAAATGTTTTGGGAGGTGCCAGAGCTCAAAGCGAAAAACTTAGAAGTAAAAACATTTTGGGAGGTGTGTCTTTCCCACCAACGAAAACGACTTAGAGTTCCCAACACTTTCCATGCTAGATATATCATAGGCGTATCCCAAACAGAAAATAAAGTTTATTCCTTTTGAGGGAGTCCTCGATTAGGGGGTCCTTGGACAGCCGGACTATATCCTTTGGCCGGACTGTTGGACTATGAAGATACAAGATTGAAGACTTTGTCCCGTGTCCGGGTGGGACTCTCCTTTGCGTGGAAGGCAAGCTTGGCAGTTTGGATATGTAGATCTCCTCCCTTGTAACCGACTCTGTGTAACCCTAGCTAGCCCCCTCCGGTGTCTATATAAACCGGAGGGTTTAGTCCGTAGGACAAGAACAATCAGAATCATAGGCTAGCTTCTAGGGTTTAGCCTCTACGATCTCGTGGTAGATCAAATCTTGTAATAATCATATCATCAAGATCAATCAAGCAGGAAGTAGGGTATTACCTCCATCGAGAGGGCCCGAACCTGGGTGAACATTGTGTCCCCTGCCTCCTATTACCATCCGCCTTAGACGCACAGTTCGGGACCCCATACCCGAGATCCGCCGGTTTTGACACCGACATTGGTGCTTTCATTGAAAGTTCCACTGTGTCATCGCCATAAGGCTTGATGGCTCCAGCGTGAGGTTTTCCTCCCCGGACAGATCTTTGTATTCGGCGGCTTCACACTGCGGGCCAACTCGTTTGGCCATCTGGAGCAGATCGAGAGTTACGCCCCTGGCCATCAAGTCAGGTTTGGAAATTTAAACTATACGGCCAATATCCGCGGAGACTTGATCTTTGACGGATTCGAGCCTATGTCAGGTGCACCGCACAGTCACGACGAGCATGACCTAACTCGGCCGTCGGACGGTGTTCAGGAGATCACACCTGTGGCTACTCCGGCCCTAAATCTGGAGGAGAGTGCGCCGTCCGAGGACGGGTGGATTGACCCCGCCACAGAGGCCGCACACTCAGTGGCGATAGAGCCGAATATTGATTTCACCTCCTATGAGACCTGTGTTGCCGGACACTTGGATTCGTCCCGGCCACGGGCCCCGAACCTCCTGCGTCCGTACCTATCGAATCTGATTGGGCACCGATCATGGAGTTTTCCTCCGCGGATATCTTTCAGCACTCGCCCTTGGGTGACGTGCTAAATTCATTAAGGTCTCTCTCCTTGTCAGGAGACCCTTGGCCGAACTATGTCTGGCTTGAGTGGGAAGCCGACGACGAAGAAATTCGTTCCCCACCCACCACCCACTTGATAGCCACAGTCGACGACTTAACCGACATGCTCGATTTCGGCTCCGAAGACATCGACGGTATGGACGACGATGCAGGAGACGAACAGGAACCACCGCCCACAGGGCACTGGACTGCCACCTCATCATATGATATATACATGGTGGACACCCCCAAAGAAGGCGATGGCGATAAGGCAACGGAGGATAATCCCTCCAAGAAGCAATCCAAGAACCGGCGTCAGCGGCGCTGCTCTAAGTCCCGCCATAGCAAAAGCAGCGATATCGGCACAAGAAACAACAACGCTGCGGATAGTGCCGAAGACGAAGACAATCCCCTCCAGCCAGACCTCGAACGGGAGGATGGGCAAGCTAGTCCTAAGGAACAGGCAGCAGACGGAGAATCAGAGGATGACAATTACATGCCTCTCTCCGAAGATGAGGTGAGCCTTGGCGACGAAGAATTTATCGTGCCTGAGGATCCCGTCGAACAGGAGCGCTTCCAGTGCCGGCTTATAGCCACAGCAAAAAGCCTGAAGAAAAAGCAACAGCGGCTTAAAGTTGAGCAAGATCTGCTAGCGGATAGATGGACTGAGGTCCTAGCGGCCGAGGAATACGAACTCGAGCGCCCAAACAAAAGTTACCCCAAGCACAGGTTCCTACCCCAACTCGAGGAGGAAGCATTAAAGCCTACGCCTCCAGCGTATGATGCGGCTGACTGGCCACCTCGTGGCCGAGACAAAGCGGCATATCAGGCCGAATTCCAGCCCGCACCCCGTCGCCAGTCGAACAAAAATACTAAGGCCCGGGGCAACACGCAGGACCTGCGAGATATGTTGGAAAACAAAGCAGGACGTGCAAGATCGATCTACAGATCACGGGGGCGCCCCAACATGTGACGACGACCGTCACGCCGGATATACAAAAAGAAAATCCGGCCGGGCTGAATACAGCAGACAAGACTCGTATGAACTGCGTCGTGATATAGCCCGGCACAGAGGCGCCGCACACCCCCTATGCTTCACTGATGAAGTAATGGATCATGAATTCCCGGAAGGTTTTAAACCCGTAAACATCAAATCATATGATGGTACAACAGACCCCGCGGTATGGATTGAAGATTTCCTCCTCCACATCCACATGGCCCGCGGCGACGATCTGCATGCCATCAAGTACCTCCCATTAAAACTCAAGGACCTGCTCGGCATTGGCTCAATAGCCTGCCGGCAAACTCCATTGGCAGTTAGGAGAATTTGGAGGACGCATTCCTCGACAACTTCCAGGGTACTTATGTGCGACCACCTGATGCCGATGACTTGAGTCATATAACTCAACAGCCAGGGGAATCAGCCAGGAAATTCTGGACTCGGTTCCTAACTAAAAAGAACCAAATTGTCGACTGTCCGGATGCCGAGGCCTTAGCGGCATTTAAGCATAACATCCGCGACGAGTGGCTCGCCCGACACCTCGGCCAAGAAAAACCGAAGTCCATGGCAGCCCTCACGACACTCATGACCCGATTTTGTGCGGGCGAGGACAGCTGGCTGGCTCGCAGCAACAACACATCGAGAGAACCAAGCAATTCAGATGCCAAAGATAACAACAGCAGGCCACGACGCAACAGACACAATCGCCGCAACAACGGCAACAACACCGAAGACACAGCAGTTAATGCCGGATTCAGTGGCTCTAAATCCGGTCAGCGGAAAAAGCCGTTCAAAAGAAGCAATCCGGGCTCGTCCAGTTTTGACCGCATACTCGATCGCTCGTGTCAAATTCACGGCACCCGCGACAAACCAGCCAGCCACACCAACAGAGAATGCTGGGTGTTCAAACAGGCCGGCAAGTTGAATGCCGAAAACAAGGAAAATGGGCTGCATAGCGACGACGAGGAGGAGCCCCGACCGTCGAACGCAGGAAGACAAAAGAAATTTCCTCCCTAAGTGGAAACGGTAAACATGATATATGCAACCCATATTCCCAAGCGGGAGCGGAAGCGTGCACCGAGGGACGTCTATGCGATGGAGCCAGTCGCCCCAAAGTTCAACCCATGGTCTTCTTGTCCGACCACCTTCGATCGCAGGGACCACTCCACTAGTACCCGTCATGGCGGTTCGGCCGCGTTGGTCCTTGATCCCATCATCGATGGATTTCACCTCACTCGAGTCCTTATGGACGGTGGCAGCAGCCTGAACCTGCTCTATTAGGATACAATGCGCAAAATGGGTATAGACCCCTCAAGGATCAAACCCACAAAAACCACCTTCAAAGGTGTCATACCAGGTGTAGAGGCCTATTGCACGGGCTCAATCACACTGGAAGTGGTCTTCGGATCCCCGGACAACTTCCGAAGTGAGGAATTAATCTTCGATATCGTCCCCTTCCGTAGTGGCTATCACGCACTACTCGGACGAACCGCATTTGCTAGATTCAATGCGGTACCACATTATGCATACCTCAAGCTCAAAATGCCAGGACCTCGCAGGGTTATAACAGTTAATGGAAACACATAACGCTCACTCCGCACGGAGGAGCACACTGCGGCCCTCGCAGCAGAAGCACAAAGCAGCCTTATGAGGCAAACCGCCAATTCGGCGAAAAAGACCCCGGATACCTTCAAGCGAGTCCAGAGTACCCTGCAGGAGGATCGCCAGGCACGTTTAGAGCTCGCCTAGCAATTCGGCCTCCGCCCTAGTCCCAGTCAAGCGGCGAAATTTGTGCCGCGCGTACATAACTACGCACTCAAGATACCATGGACATAGGCGGAGGCACCGCTATGGCACGTCCCGCAATGCGGCACAGCCACCCCAGGGGCAATATACCCTTATCATTTTCTCTCTTTCAGGACCTTACTCTCTGGAAGCCCTTTCCGGCAGTCTGATTGTCGGACCCATTACGGGAAGGAAATACCAAGGAAGCAAGAAGCTCTGACGTACAAGGAAATTCCCAGGTGGTCTCTGATAACGATCGATATACCTGTTTTTACATACCCATACGCAGCTTGCCCTTGGATAGGACATGTCAAATAGTCCTATTTTTTGCGCATTGCACTAATTGTGTACGTACGCTTTGACGTATTATTTAAATAACAATGTATAGCGTTAGCCTATTATTTCTTTTCTTTTGTTTTCCTTGTCTTCTTATTTATGACAAATTGCACCCGTACATTTTGATACGACCAGTGCGCCAGGGGCTTCGGTGTACCCCATAACACGGCATGAAAAGTCCGAACACTTTTGACAGTGCGGCACCCCGAACTTATAGCATTATATGCATCAGCTCTGAATCATGTCTTGGGTCAATAGCTGGGTTTGCCCGGCTCCCATGTTTTGGTACCTTACGTTCCGCTATATCGGCTAAGGTAGCGCTGGGAGAACTACTGCGATTGTGTCCCGGTTCGTCCGGACGAACACCTCAGTAGAGAAAGCCGAAAACTGATTGTCATGATGAGGCGAGAGATGGTCGCTGTTCGAGAGGTCTCAAATCCTTAAAGATTTTTTCCACTTCGGGCAAGGAGTCGGCCTTGTCCGATTTAGGCATGCATAGCGCCCCAAGTTCGGCCTTCCGAATACTAAGGGCTTCGCCAAAAGTTAAAATTGTAGACTTCTCTGGCTAAGTGAGAGTGATAAAGCTTTATAGTCTGATTGCCTGGTTCGTTGTGCTGAACACCTCCTTCGGAGGACCCAATATTGGGATAAAGAGTGGTCAGGTTTATCCCGAACACCTCAGTACTAGTTACATGGGGGCAGAAGCCGACGACTCACCAACTCTCAAAATTTATAAACGGCCGCACAGAAGGTAATATTTTAAATTAGCAAGCGTTATATAGCGCACATGAACTGGTTTCATATTACAGGATCACATGAGTACATTCATTCAAATATTACATCCTTAGCACATTCCTCTGCCACAAGGCGAACACCCTTCAGGACACTGTCATAATACTTGTCGGGGTGGCGATGCTCCTTGCCCTCCGGCGGCCCCTCCTTCACCAGCTTTTCGGCGTCCAACTTCGCCCAGTGCACTTTCGCCCGGGCAAAGGCCCTGCGCGCACCCTCAATGCAGACGGACCGCTTTATGACTTCAAACCATGGGCATGCATTCACAAGCCGCCTTACCAGACCGAAGTAGCTACCAGGCAGAGGCTCGCCAGGCCACATCTGGACTATAAGGCCTTTCATATCCAGTTCGGCCGCCTTGTGAAGCTCGACCAATTGCTTCAATTGGTCGCTCAAAGGCATCGGATGTTCGGTCCCAGTATACTGAGACCAGAACAACTTCTCCGTCGAGCTCCCTTCCTCGGCCCGGTAGAACTCTGCGGCATCCGATACACTGCTGGGTAGATCTGCGAACGCTCCTGGAGAGCTCTGAATTCGGGTAAGTAAAAGAAAAGTTTCCTTCACATGCTTGCTTTGCATAATGAATGCCTTACCCACCGCTATCTTCTTGATCGCCTCAATTTCCTGGAGGGCCTTTTGGGCTTCGGCCTTGGCATTTTGTGCGTTCCCAAGGGCCTTCGCAAGCTCGGACCCCTGCGTCTTAGAGTCACGCTCCAAGGACTCGTATTTCTTGACGAGAGCCTAGAGCTCTTGCTGCACCTCGCTGACTCGGGCCTCTTGCTTCTCTCGCTCGATGCGCTCCTTGGCCGCTTTGTCTTCGGCCTCGGACAGCGCCTTCTTCAGAGCCGCCACTTCAGTCGTGGCCCCTAGCAAAATTCATGATGATCCTATTACTCAAAAACCACATTCTTCTTTATCAATATACAGACGGGGTATCACTTACATTTGTTCTCTTCGAGCTGCCTCTTGGTAAGGCCGAGCTCTTCCTTGGAGCGCTCAAGGTCCCGCTTCAGCGCGGCGACCTCCGCAGTACGAGCGGCAGCGGCCAGCAGTGAAGCCTGCTTATTCACATAGACACATTCTAATTAGACTCCTGCGATTATTATTTGATCCTCTATTCGGCCTTTCTTTGCGAACACCGAACAAAGCATCAGGGGCTACTGTCTATGCTGTGACATTTTCTTATAACTTGATTACTAACCTCAAAGCCTGTTAGGAGGCTGGCACAGGCTTCAGTCAGCCCGCTTTTGGTGGACTGAACCTTCTCGACCACCGCACTCATGATAGTGCGGTGCTCTTCGTCGATGGAAGCATTGTGAAGCGCTTCCAGCAAGTTGTCCGATGCCTCTGGATGGACAGAGGCCATCGGCACGGATGGCTTGCCCCTCTTAGCGAGGGGTTGCCTGACAGAATCCGGAACCACTGGAGGTTCTGGCGCAGTATTCGGCTGGGGGCTAGAGTTGCTGCCCCCGGCGTTAGGGAACAGGGGAGTCTTGCCCCTCGTGTGCCCAGCGCCTGGAATGTCGCCTTGGGGCGCCTCCGGAACTGTCTCCCCTTGGTTCAGTGCCCGTTGAGACAACACCTCGGCGTCGTCCGTAGGGCAGGGGGAGGAGGCGGTCGGGAGTGAATCGTTGTTCATATCCGACGGGCCCAAAGAATCATTCGAAGAAGATACATCGATGTGGGCTTGGGATGGACTGCATAATCATGTTCGGCGTGATAACAAGCAATAAAATAAAACATACCCAGAACTATTATGGTATCCGGATACTTACGACTTCGCCAGGGGCTTGTCCCTGGGTAACCACTCCTCATCGCTGAAAGCGGCCGCCGTGGAACAGTCCGGAAGGAGAGTCCTTCCCTTCTTGGACCCCTCGGCCTCCCCAGACGGGGCAGCCTTCCTTTTCTTGTCTCCCCCGGCTGGGGGGGAGAACTTTCCTCTTCCTCCTCCTCGTTTTCGTGGGAGGAGTGCGCCTCGGTGTTTTCGGACGATGAGTCCGATATAACCTTGCGCCAGAGACCTTTCCTGGTCCCCGTGGCCTTCTTCTTGGCCTTCTTCTCCGGCGCCTCATAAGGCGCCGGAACCAGCATCTCCGTTAGGAGAGCATCTGCTGGATCTTCGGGCAGGGGGGCTGGACAATCGATCTGCTCCGATGTCGCTACCCAGTCCTATTAAAAGGCGTGGAGGCTTGGATCCCTCACACGGTTATACTGCGGAAAAGAATATCTTATGAGATATTAAAGACTTACCGGATTGGCAGGGCGCTTTGTGCTGAGTCCGCGGTCCTCGGTAAGGGGAGGAGGTACCTCGGCGCCCTTGAACAACACCTTCCAGACGTCCTTGTGCGTCGTGTCGAAGAGCTCTCGAAGCGTCTGGTGCTTTGCTGGATGGAACTCCCACAAATTGAATGCTTGTCTTTGACACGGGAGGATCCGGCGGAAGAGCATGACTTGGACCACGTTGACAAGCTTGATTTTCTTGCTTATCATGTTTCTGACGCAGGTTTGGAGTCCGGTCAACTCCACCGATGAACCCCAGGATAGGCCCTTCTCTTTCCAGGAGGTGAGCCGCATGGGGATTCCGGATTGAAATTCGGGGGCCGCCACCCAGTTGGTGTCGCGTGGCTCGGTGATGTAGAACCACCCCGATTGCCACCCCCTTACGGTCTCCACATAGGAGCCTTCAAGCCAGGTGACGTTGGGCATTTTGCCCACCATGGCGCCTCCGCACTCCGCTTGCTGGCCGACCACCACCTTCGGTTTAACATTGAAAGTCTTCAGCCACAGGCCGAAGTGGGGTTTGATGCGGAGGAAGGCCTTGCACACGACGATAAACGCCGAGATATTGAGGATGAAATTGGGGGACAGATCATGGAAGCCAGCCCGTAGTAGAACATGAGCCCGCAGACAAATGGGTGGAGGGGAAACCCCAGTCCACGGACGAAATGGGTAAGGAACATGACCCTTTCATGAGGCTCGGGGGTGGGGACGATCTGCCCCGCTAATGGGAGCCGGTGCGCGATATCTGCGGCTAGGTATCTGGCTTCCCGGAGCTTCGTAATGTTCTCCTCCGTAACGGAGGAGGCCATCCACTTGCCTCCTGCTCCGGACATGTTTGGAGTGATTTTGTGGAGAAGATGCGAACTTGGGCGCTGGAGCTCGAGTGCGTGAGAATGGATGGGCAGGGGAGAAGAAGGCGTGGGTAAAAAGGAGGAGTCCTTGTCCCTTTATAAGGGCGGAGCAAACTGTGCGCCTCCTCACCTGCCTGGTAAACTCGCTTATTCCCCAAGCGCCGTAATTGATGGCGCGGTTGGGTTACCCACACCCGTATTGATGAGAATCCCGTGATAAGGGGATACGATCTCTGCTTCGACAAGACGTGCCAAGAAAACCGCCTCGCAATATGTGCAGTAGCTGGTTGAGAAAAATGGTTCGAATAATGACCGGGCCGTGGCGTGATGTCACGTTATGAAAAGTTGTCAACAGATTAGATTTGTGGAAATATTATACTCTCTACGGTGGTATGTGGAATATGTTTTGCAGAGCCGGACACTATCCTTGTGTTCAAAATCTTCTGTGGAGTATTCGGAGGAAGAACCCGCCTTGCAATGTCGAAGCCAATCCGCGCGCCGGACTCATCATCATTGAAGCCTGGTTCAGGGGCTACTGAGGGAGTCCTGGATTAGGGGGTCCTCGCACAGCCGGACTATATCTTTTGGTCGGACTGTTGGACTATGAAGATACAAGATTGAAGACTTCGTCCCATGTCCGGGTGGGATTCTCCTTTGCGTGGAAGGCAAGCTTGGCAATTCGGATATGTAGATCTCCTCCCTTGTAACCGACCCTGTGTAACCCTAGCCCCCTCCGGTGTCTATATAAACCGGAGGGTTTAGTCCGTAGGACAAGAACAATTAGAATCATAGGCTAGCTTCTAGGGTTTAGCCTCTACGATCTCGTGGTAGATCAACTCTTGTAATACTCATATCATCAAGATCAATCCAGCAGTAAGTAGGGTATTACCTCCATCGAGAGGGCCCGAACCTGGGTAAACATTGTGTCCCCCGCCTCCTGTTACCATCCGCCTTAGACGCACAGTTCGGGACCCCCTACCCGAGATCCGCCGGTTTTGACACCGACACCTTTTTCCACCATACTTTCACTTTCCATGGCTAGACGTATCCACGGTTTCCTTCCATACCAACACTTTCCAAGGAATTTATTATTTGACAACATAAAGTAAATTCATTTTTCATTTCGGGACTGGTCATCCCTAATACCTTTGCCTTACTCTCGTGCAATGACAAGTGAATAAACACTCATCTTTAGAATAACACATCTAGCATGGAAAATATTAGCCACCCCTCACCGCTCCGCGAGCAGTACGAACACACAAAAAAGAAGTTTGTTTTGAAAATTAAAGATGGCACATACAAATTTGCTTAGAACGGCAAAAGAATACCGCATATAGGTAGATATAGTGGACTCGTGTGGCTAAACTGGTTTAAAGGTTTTTGGATGCACAAGTAGTCATCGTACTTAGTGCAAAATGAAGGCTAGCAAATGATTGAGAAGCGACCAACCAAGAAACAAATAATCTCATAAGCAAGCATTAAGCATAATTAACAACGAATAATGCACCACAAGTGGGATATAATTTCATTGCATAATTATTGACTTTCATGCTTGCATAGGGAATCACAAACCATAACACCAATATTCTTACTAAACCATAATTACTCATCAACATAACTCACATATCGCATCATCATATCTCAAAACTATTACTAAGAATCAAGTTTATTTTGTCCAATGATCTTCATGAAAGTTTTTATTATATCCTCCTTGGATATCTATCACTTTGGAACTAATTTTTCATATGTTGCTTTTCATAAGCTCGAACAAATATAAGTGAAGATCATGAGCATAAACTTTCTTTCTCTCAAATTAATTTAAGTGAAGAAAGAGAGAATTTCTTGAAAATTTTACTAACTCTCAAATAAATCTAAGTGAAGCAAGAGAGCATTTCTTCAAAAATATTAAAGAACACCGTGCTCAAAAAGATATAGGTGAAGCACTAGAGCAAGTCCATAGCTCATAAAAAATTTAAGTGAAGCAT
This sequence comes from Triticum aestivum, assembly GCF_018294505.1. Classification (NCBI taxonomy): domain Eukaryota; kingdom Viridiplantae; phylum Streptophyta; class Magnoliopsida; order Poales; family Poaceae; genus Triticum; species Triticum aestivum. Next base: position 398,097,268 of record NC_057805.1, read on the forward strand.
AGGGAGCATTTCTAACAAGTCATGACATAATTTTGGCTCTCTCAAATAGGTGTGTCCAGCAAGCAACAAAGACTTAAAACACAAAATAAAACAAGCTAAGACTCATATCATACAAGACGCTCCAAGCAAAACACATAGTATGTGACAAATAAAAATATAGCTTCGAGTAAAATACCGATGGTCGTTAGAAGAAAGAGCGGATGCCACTTGGGGCATCCCCAAGCTTAGTTGCTTGCTTGTTTTGGATAATAGCTTGGGATGCCGGGGCATCCCCAAGCTTAGGCTCTTCTAACTCCTTATTCCTTCATCCATCGTAAGATAACCCAAAACTTGAAAACTTCAATCACACAAAACTCAACAAAACCTTCGTGAGATCCGTTAGTATAAGAAAATAAATCACTACTATAAGTACTGTTGCAATCTATTCATATTTTATTTTTGCATTATATCTACTGTATTGCAACTTTTCTATGCAAAAACTCATCAAGTAAAACCATAGAGCCATCAAAACAAGCACACAACGCAAAGAAAACAGAATCTGTCAAAAACAGAACAGTCCGTAGTAATCTGAATATTTTGAATACTTCTGAAACTCCAAAAATTCTGAAAAAATAGGATGATCTGAGAAATTTGTATATTAATCTTCTGCAAAAAGATTTGGCATTTTATCACGCTCTGGTAAAAAATAAGAATTATTTTCGTGAGCGCAAAAGTTTCTGTTTTTTCAGCAAGATCAAACAACTACCACCCAAGAAGATCCTATAGGTTCTACTTGGCACAAACATTAACTAAAACACAAAAAACATAATCATAACTGTAGCAAAATAGTATAAACACTCAAGAACAGAAAGCAAAAGGAGAAAATAAATATTATTCATTGGGTTGCCTCCCAACAAGCGCTATAGTTTTACGCCCTTAGCTAGGCATAAAGCAAGGATCTAAGTTTTGTCATCCATAGTTTTTGCAACTTTTGTAAGGGTTTTCTCAAACCCGGGAGGCTCTTTACGCTTCCGTAAATTCTCCGGAAAAGAAACCATCTTTAGATCCAAAATATCCAATCGCTTAGTGCAAAGAGTAATCAAGGTATTCATGCGATTAATACTACCATTGAGATGTTTGAGGGGTTCATTATATTTTTGCAATTCAACCATATGTTTACGCAAATCACCAAGTTCATCTAACATTTGAACTCCCTCTGGGGTGAAAGAAAAGCCCTTCTTTTGAGGTGGAACACCCAAAATTCCTTCTAAAAGTTCATAGGCAGCATTGGCATCAAGCTCAATAAAATTCCCTTTAGCGGCAAAATCTAGGAGTTGTCTATGATGCAAAGCCAATCCTATGTAAAAATTACGAAGCAAGATCTTAGCGTCCCCCTTTAAATTGCAAATACAATAAGATTCCATAAGCCTATACCAAGCATCTTTCAAATTTTCTCCTTGTCTTTGCTTGAAGTAAAGTACTTCAAAATCTGGTGACAAAGGAGGAGTAGGCATGCTAGCCATTATGACTAGAAAGCAATAACACGGATAGATCTGACGAGAAAACAACAAATGAAAAGGAGGGGCGAGTAAAACGGCAAATTTTTGTGAACTGCAGGAGAGGAAAACGAGAGGCAAATGGCAAATAATGTAAATTGCGAGGAGATGAGGTTTGTGATTAGGAACCTGGTATATGTTGAAGATCCTCCCCGGCAACGGTGCCAGAAATTCCTTTTGATGTCTGCCAGGACTACGTGGGTATTTCCCCAAAGAGGAAGGGATGATGCAGCACAGCAGCGGTAGGTATTTCCCTCAGTGATGAAACCAAGGCTATCGAACCAGTAGGAGAACCAAACAACAGAACGTAATCAGCCCCTGCACACAAATAACAACCACTCGCAACCCGACGTGTTAAAGGGGTTGTCAATCCCTTTTGGGTAACGGCGCCAGAAATTGGCAAACGAACATGAGAGAGTTGTAAATATTGAAAGATCGAACGCCAAATAAAATGAAGTGCAGCAAGGTATTTTTGTATTTTTGGCTTAATAGATCTGAAAATAAAAGCAAAGGAAAAGTGGATCGCGAAGGCAAATAATATGAGAAAGAGACCCGGGTGCCGGAGGTTTCACTAGTGGCTTCTCTCGAGAAAAATAGCAAACGGTGGGTAAACAAATTACTGTGGGCAATTGATAGAACTTCAAATAATCATGACGATATCCAGGCAATGATCATTATATAGGCATCACGTCCAAGATTAGTAGACCGACTCCTGCCTGCATCTACTACAATTACTCCACACATGACCGCTATCCAGCATGCATCTAGTGTATTAAGTTCATGGAAAAACGGAGTAATGCAATAAGAACGATTACATGATGTAGACAAGATCTATCTATGTAGATATAGACCCCATCATTTTATCCTTAGTAGCAACGATACATACGTGTTGGTTCCCCTTCTGTCACTGGGATCTAGCACCGTAAGATCGAACCCACTACAAAGCACCTCTTCCCATGCAAGATCAATATATCAAGTTGGCCAAACAAAACCCAAATATTAGAGAAGAAATATGAGGCTATAAGCAATCATGCATATAAGAGATCAAAGAAACTCAAATAACTTTCATGGATATAAAAACATAGATCTGATCATAAACTCAAAGTTCATTGGATCCCAATAAACACACCGCAAAAAGAGTTACATTATATGGATCTCCAAGAGACCATTGTATTGAGAATTCAGCGAGAGAGAGGAAGCCATCTAGCTACTAAATACGGACCCAAAGGTCTACAAAGAACTACTCACGCATCATCGGAGAGGCACCAATTGAAGTGGTGAACCACTCCGTGATGTTGTCTAGATTGGATCTCGTGGTTCTGGACTCTGCGGTGGCTGGAATTGATTTTCGTCGACTCCCCTAGGGTTTCTAGAATATAGGGGTATTTATAGATCAAAGAGGCGGTCCGGGGGCACCTGAGGTGGGCACAACCCACCAGGGCGCGCCTGGGCCTCCAGGCGCGCCCTGGTGGGTTGTGCGCTCCTCGGAGCACTCCCCAGGCGCACCCTTGGCCCATTAGGTGTCTTCTGGTCCAAAAACATTCTTCGTAAAGTTTCGTTGCATTTGTACTCCGTTTGGTATTGATTTCCTGCGATGTAAAACACATGCAGAAAACGGCAGCTGGCACTTGGCACTATGTCAATAGGTTAGTACCAAAAAATGATATAAAATGATTATAAAACATCCAAGATTGATAATATAACAGCAGGGAACAATAAAAAATTATAGATAAGTTGGAGACGTATCAGCATCCCCAAGCTTAACTCCTACTCGTCCTCGAGTAGGTAAGTGATAAAAACAGAATTTTTGATGTGGAATGCTGCCTAACATGTCATATCATATTCTTTTCTTTATAGTATGGACATTTCGACTTTTATGTGATTCAAAGCAATAGTCTAGTTATGACATGATAATTTAAATACTCAAGCATATCAACAAGCAACCATGCCTTTCAAAACATCAATGCTAAAATAAGCTATCCCTTGCCCATCATGCTCAATCATTGATCCAATCATGAAACACACTCGCATATTAGCTACACCCAATACTCAAGTACGATCATATTGCCTCCTAGTTGGCACTTTTATATGAGAAGATGGAGACTCAAATTCAAAATAAAAATTGCATAAAGTAAAAGAAAGGCCCTTCATAGAGGGAAGTAGGGATTGTAGAGGTGCCAGAGCTCAAAGCAAAAAACTTAGAGATAAAAACATTTTGGGAGGTGTGTGTTTCCCACCAACGAAAACGACTTAGAGTTCCCAACACTTTCCATGCTAGATATATCATAGGCGGTTCCCAAACAGAAAATAAAGTTTATTCCTTTTTCCACCATACTTTCACTTTCCATGGCTAGCCGTATCCACGGTTGCCTTCCATACCAACACTTTCCAAGGAATTTATTATTTGACAACATAAAGTAAATTCATTTTTCATTTCGGGACTGGGCATCCCTAATACCTTTGCCTTACTCTCTTGCAATGACAAGTGAATAAACACTCATCGTGAGAATAACACATCTAGCATGGAAAATATTAGCCACCCCTCACCGCTCCGCGAGCAGTACGAACACACAAAAAAGAAGTTTATTTTGAAAATTAAAGATGGCACATACAAATTTGCTTAGAACGGCAAAAGAATACCGCATATAGGTAGATATAGTGGACTCGTGTGGCTAAACTGGTTTAAAGGTTTTTGGATGCACAAGTAGTCATCATACTTAGTGCAAAATGAAGGCTAGCAAATGATTGAGAAGCGACCAACCAAGAAACAAATAATCTCATAAGCAAGCATTAAGCATAATTAACACCGAATAATGCACCACAAGTAGGATATAATTTCATTGCATAATTATTGACTTTTGTGCTTGCATAGGGAATCACAAACCATAACACCAATATTCTTACTAAACCATAATTACTCATCAACATAACTCACATATCGCATCATCATATCTCAAAACTATTACTAAGAATCAAGTTTATTTTGTCCAATGATCTTCATGAAAGTTTTTATTATATCCTTCTTGGATATCTATCACTTTGGAACTAATTTTCATATGTTGCTTTTCATAAGCTCAAACAAATATAAGTGAAGATCATGAGCATAAACTTTCTTTCTCTCAAATTAATTTAAGTGAAGCAAGAGAGAATTTCTTGAAAATTTTACTAACTCTCAAATAAATCTAAGTGAAGCAAGAGAGAATTTCTTCAAAAAATATTAAAGAACACGGTGCTCAAAAAGATATAGGTGAAGCACTAGAGCAAGTCCATAGCTCATAAAAAATTTAAGTGAAGCATAGAGAGCATTTCTAACAAGTCATGACATAATTTTGGCTCTCTCAAATAGGTGTGTACAGCAAGCAACCAAGACTTAAAAAACAAAATAAAACAAGCTAAGACTCATATCATACAAGACGCTCCAAGCAAAACACATAGTATGTGACGAATAAAAATATAGCTTCGAGTAAAATACCGATGGTCGTAGAAGAAAGACGGGATGCCACTTGGGGCATCCCCAAGCTTAGTTGCTTGCTTCTTTTTGATAATAGCTTGGGATGCCGGGGCATCCCCAAGCTTAGGCTCTTCTTACTCCTTATTCCTTCATCCATCGTAAGATAACCCAAAACTTGAAAACTTCAATCACACAAAACTCAACAAAACCTTTGTGAGATCCGTTAGTATAAGAAAATAAATCACTACTATAAGTACTATTGCAACCTATTCATATTTTGTTTTTGCATTATATCTACCGTATTCGAACTTTTCTATGGCAAAAACTCATCAAACAAAACCATAGAGCCATCAAAACAAGCACACAACGCAAAGAAAACAGAATCTGTCAAAAACAGAACAGTCTGTAGTAATCTGAATATTTTGCATACTTCTGAAACTCCAAAAATTGCAAAAAAATAGGAAGACCTGAGCAATTTGTATATAATCTTATGAAAAAATAATTGGCATTTTATCATGCTCTGGTAAAAAATAAGAATTATTTTCGTGAGCGCAAAAGTTTCTGTTTTTTCAGCAAGATCAAACAACTCTCACCCAAGAAGATCCTATAGGTTCTACTTGGCACAAACATTAATTAAAACACAAAAAACACAATCGTAATAGTAGCATAATTCTTCAAATACTCAAGAACAGAAAGCAAAAAGCGAAAATAAATTGTATTCATTGGGTTGCCTCCCAACAAGCGCTATAGTTTTTACTGCCCATAATGAGTGGCAAGCAAATTATTTGTTTTGAACGGTGGCAAGCAAATTATTAGCACAAAGATATGAACGGTGGCAAGCAAATTATTTGTTTACACTCTATCCAACACAACAGTGAGCTGTAGGATGGTAACTACAAACTCTGCAGCCTTCTCTTTTTACTGCCCATAATGAGTTGTTAGACAACAATGTCCGGATCTTTTTTGTTTCTAGTGGTTCCCAAAGTAGTTTACTCAATATTACCTTGCAAAGTACATGATTGGTGGACACACAATGAAGGTTGAAGTATTTCATCCAGACTACAATGAGCATCGAGAAGTCCTAATGAAGACAATGAAGGATGGGCGGGAAGCCATCACAAGGGGTTTGCCTAGAGTCGTGCGCGCATTACGCATGGAGGAGGGCACAATATGGGCATTCCGTTCACCTTCTCCAGCAACCAGAATGTCTTTCGCCTCTCTCTTTACAGTCTTTAGTACAACTGTGGTTCATTATTCTTTACTTGGTGCTTCTGTAGTTCTTCAGTATATGTACCTGTGCATCGAATTATGCATTCGTGCTTGAACCTATATTTGTAATAAACATGGTTCGATATGAAATATACAGGGATTAAATTAGGGATTACACTGCACACGGTTTGCAAAAGCAAAACATCGGCGATAAACATGGAGATCAGACACGTTTCTCGGATCCACTACATGTGCGATTAATCTCTACTGCACACACGATTAGCCGAGAAAAAATGTGTGAGATTCACAACTACATCGCACGCAGTTCCTTCTTATTAAATGTTTGCAAAAGTCACCTTATTAGACACGCTTGGCAATTATGGACTGTTTATGATGTCGTGCGCATCACAAACGTTTGGTCATCGAAGAACGCGTGCGATCGGTCTTCATCCGACGCGGGTACAACGGATGAATCGTGTGGGATATATCCAAGCTTCGCATACAGTTTTATGGGGACAACTGTATGCACTATTACTTCGAATCGCATACAGTCGAGGAAAAGTAAATGTGTGTGATTATCTGCTTATCGTACACGTACTATAATCGTGAACTGTTTGTGATGGGTCGCGCATCATAAACCTACCACCACAGAATACCGACTGTGATGGCTATGCGATCACAAACGAGTAGCAAGGATGGTGCGTTTGGGATATTTGAGATATCAGAAACAGTTTTATAGGGACAACTGTATGCATCATGGCTCCCTATCCCCGACGGTTTTTGGGTCGTGTGGGAAGGACCCCCCCCCCCTATCGCCCACACTCGCCTGGCGATGGTTTAAAATGCCATCGCGGAAAGATGTTAAAAACCATTTGTATAGCAGCTCGTTGTACCAGTGAATTGCCGGGTTGTTCTATAAATACAACCAAGGAATTGAATCAAATACACCAAGTCTATATGACCAGATTGAGCACACAAGCATGATCAGCATACATATCTTATCAGATTTTCATCAGGTTCAAAACTTAAGCTTATTCAATGTACGAAGGCATTAACAGATCACGAAGTTTTTCTACCAACTATTACAAGCCACAAAAGGGCTATTCCCAACAAGTTTTCCCCACCAAATGTTACAACTGACAAGAATCACTGTTGTAAGCCAGCACTAGAACCCTCCAGGTTGATGTTCCTTTGTCCTTCTTCTGTGCCAGTCCTGGCCGGGCCAGCTTGTGCCGGCTCTTCCGGTGCTACTGGAGCCACGTCTTCTGCTCCGGTCTGGGGGTCGTCTGCCACCCAATGAAATAACGATGAAGCTTCAACAACTGAGTCTTTTCTCATCATAGTTGAAGTGTTGACATCAGGAGCAAAGTTTTGGTTACGACGAGGAGGGATAAACTCCACATGCTTCGGTTCAGGCAGACTCATGCATTTGCCGGTTTCTGAATAGCTCGCTTGAAATTTCGTCAAGTCTAGTTCTTTCGCAATCTTGGTCGTTGTCACCTAGGTCTCCTTCACACAATGCAGATAGTCCATATCAGTAAAGGGGGTATTATCCGCGTTAAATTCGGGGAGCCCGTCAACCAGTAGAGCCAGATCGATCTCAGGAAAATAAGCCTTTGCGCGGGTAAGCGAGTACATCGCTCCTTGGCTACAAGTCGCCCTTTTCAGCTCCTGAATCCACTCTAGAACAGTAGAAAGCTCCTTCAGCATATCCATGATATAGTGTGGTGGCGCCTTCGTGTTCTTAACTACCATAATGTAGTAGGCACCACCTACATATAACTGCTCCAGGAACTTATACACAACCTTCAGCTTGACGAGGTGAAGTTCAGCCAAGTTATGATTTACTTTGCTTGTCAATACGCATATAAGTCGGCCAATTTATTAAGCCAGTAATATTTCGCAATCTGCAAGATACTATGCTTACAAAATATGGCTATGTAACTGTCTTTAATTTGGCCCTTCAAAGTTGCCAGCTCTTGAGTCACTAGAGTACTGAGGGCTTGTGGGCCCGTCGGGAGTCCTCCAATCCTAATTCTCAGATTAGAACGAAACTTTGTGAGAATTTTTATTCAATAAATAAGAATTTCTAGAGCCAAGAACCACTAGAGGGGGGCACCTGGGTGGGCACAACCCACCAGGGCATGTCCCCTCCAGGCGCGCCCAGGTGGGTTGTCCCCACCTGGTGGCCCCGCAGGCCTCCACCCTGATACTATAAAATCACACAATTGGAGAAAAAATCAGGGAGAAAGAATTATCGCGTTTCACGAGACGGAGCTGCCGCCACCTCTTGTTCTTCATCGGGAGGCCAGATTTGGAGTCCGTTTTGGGATCCGGAGAGGGGGGTCTTCGATCTTCGTCATCACCAACCCTTCTCTATCGCCAATTCCATGATGCTCCCCACCGGGAGTGAGTAATTCATTCGTAGTCTCGCTGGTCGATGAGGAGTTGGATTAGATTCATCATGTAATCGAGTTAGTTTTGTTAAGGCTTGATCCCTAGTATCCATTATGTTCTGAGATTGATGTTTCTATGACTTTGCCATGCTTAATGCTTGTCATTTTGGGCCCGGGTGCCATGATTCCAGATCTGAACCATTTTTGTTATCACCATTATATCTATGTTCTAGATTTGATCTTGCAAGATATAGTCACCTACTACGTGTTATGATCCGGCAACCCCGGAGTGACAAAAGTCGGGACACTTCCCGGTGATGACCGTAGTTTGAGGAGTTCATGTATTCACTATGTGTTAATGCTTTGTTCCGGTTCTCTATTAAAAGGAGGCCATAATATCCTTAGTTTCCAATAGGAGCCTGCTGCCACGGGAGGGTAGGACAAAAGATGTCATGCAAGTTCTTTCCATAAGCACGTATGACTATTTACGGAATACATGCCTATATTATATTTATGAACTAGAGCTAGTGCTGTATCGCCATAGGTTATGAATGTTATATGATGAATATCATCCAATGAATTCACTGATCCAATGCTTACGAATTTATCTTATATTGTTTCCCTAAGTTACTACTGCTACTGTTACTATTGCACTTGCTACAAAATCATTGCTATCACTGTTACCGTTACTATTGTTGTTGCTACTACTATCAAAACTATCATATTATTTTGCTACTGATCACCTTGCTGCAGATAATTAATCTCCAGGTGTGGTTGAATTGACAACTCAGCTGCTAATACTTGCAAATATTCTTTGGCTCCCCTTGTGTCGAATCAATAAATTTTTGTTGAATACTCTACCCTCGAAAACTGTTGCGATCCCCTATACTTGTGGGTTATCAAGACCTTTTTCTGGCACCGTTGCCGGGGAGCATAGCTATATTCGTTGAGTCACTTGGGATTATTATCAAATTATCATTATGAAGAATTTGAAGGACACTAATACTAAGATTTTTCCCTCCAAGACGAGGGGAGGTAAGGACTTGCCATCTAGCTGTGCACTTGATTCACCTTCTGTTATAAGTAAACTTGCAACACCACCATATGCTATTAATCCTGATATGTCGCAAGTTATTGATGATGCTACTTCTGCTATGAATGATATTTGTGATGATGCTAGTACCTTGCTTGATGATAATGTGCCACTAGGTGAATTTCTTGATGAATAGCTTGCTAGAACTAAAGCTTTTGAGAGTACCAAAACTGAGATTGTTGAAACTGATGAAGAGCTTGAAACTGAAAATCTAGAAACACCTATTAGAACTAGTTCTCCTAGATATGAATTTCCAAAGATACCAGAAGGTTATGTTATGGATGAGGAGACAACTAGAGACTTTCTTTCTTGCAATGATAGAGATGATCTAAAGAAATTATTATGGAAACTGAAAGAAAAATCTTTGAATGCTAGAATGAAATGTGATCCTAAGTTTGCTACTTCACCTATCTTTGTTGATGATAACGATTATGAATTCTCTGGCGATCCAGAGTTAATTACTTTGGTTGAATCTGATCCTTTCCATGGTTATGAAACTGAAACTGTTGTGGCACATCTTACTAACTTGAACGATATAGCCACTCTTTTTGCTCATGATGAGAAAATTCGCTATTATTATATTCTCAAATTATTTCCGTTATCATTAAAGGGTGATGCTAAGACTTGGTATAATACTCTTGCTCCTGGTTGTGTGCGTAGTCCCCAGGATATGATTTATTACTTCTCTGAAAAATGTTTTCCTGCTCATAAGAAACAAGCTGCTTTACAGGAAATATTTAACTTTGTGCAAATTTAAGAAGAGAGTCTCCCACAAGCTTGGGGGAGGCTTCTCCAATTGCTTAATGCTTTGCCTGATCATCCTCTTAAGAAAAACGAAATGCTTGATATCTTATATAATGGACTAACCGATGCTTCTAGGGATTTCCTAAATAGTTGTGTTGGTTGTGTTTTCAGGGAATGAACTACTGGACAAGCTGAAGAATTACTGAATAACATATTGAAAAATTATGATGATTGGACTCTTCCCGAACCATCGCTCAAACCTACATCAAAGAAGAGGGGTATCTTATATCTCAGTCCTCAGGATATGCAAGAGGCAAAGAAATCTATGAAGGAAAAGGGGTATTAAAGCTGAGGATGTCAAAATTTTACCTCCTATATTGAAGAAATACATGGGCTTGAAACACCACCACCAGCTATGGTGGTAGAGGTAAATTCTTTAATGAAATTCAATGACAATGACAATCCTTACAATATGCATCCTAGTCAATGCCTTTATGAGTTTCATAACTACATTAGAAAGCAAGATCACTTCAATGCAAAGGTTATAAAACAATTGAAATACAATTCTGATATGATTGCTCGCTTGAGTGGCTTGTTGTTTAGAATTACCAATGATGTTAGAGGTGTAGGAAAACATGCCTCTATGGTTCAAACTCAATTAGAACAAGTTGCTAAATCTCAAACAGGATTGCTTGATGAAATGAACAATAATATCAATGGTCATGTTGTTAGAGTAATGACTAGAGGAGGTAGAATGACTCAGGAACCACTTTATCCTGAGGGACACCCAAAAAGAATTGAACAATACTCTCAAAGAATAAACACTGATGCACCTCGTCCTTCTAAAAAGAAAAGGAAGAAGAAAAATGATAGGACTTTGCACGCCTCTAGTGAACCTGAAGTAGAAAAACCTCCTAATAATGATAATGAAGTCTCTATCTCTGATGCTAAAACTCAATCTGGTAATGAACAACCACCTTATGATAATGAAAGAGATAATGATGAGGTTCATGAAGACACCCAAGCAAATAATAAAGAACCAGACAATGATGTTCAGATAGAACCGACAGTGTTGATCTTGATAACCCACAACCCAAGAATAAAAGATACGATAAAATGGACTTTGTTGCTAGCAAACATGGTAAAGAAAGAGAACCATGGTTTCAAAAACCTATGCCCTTTCCACCTAAGTCAACTAAGAAGAAAGATGATGAACAATTTGAACGCTTTGCTGAAATGCTTAGGCCAGTCTTTTTGCATACTCGCTTGACTGATATCTTAAAAATGCCTCCTTATGCAAAGTACATGAAAGACATCATCACCAACAAGAGAAAAAATACCGCAAGCTGAAACCTCCACCATGCTTGCTAATTGCACTTTTAAGGATGGAGTACCTAAAAAACTTGGAGATCCGGGAATCCCCATTATACCTTGCTCCATCAAAAGAAACTATGTGAAAACTACTTTATGTGATCTAGGAGCTGGTGTTAGTGTTATGCCTTTCTCTTTACATAAAAGACTTGATTCGAACAAACTCACACCTACTAAAATATCTTTGCAAATGGCTGACAAATCAACTACCATACCTATCAGTATTCGTGAGGATGTGCCCGTTGTTGTTGCTAATGTTACTATCTTAACTGACTTTGTTATACTTGAGATGCCCGAGGAAGACAACATGTCGATTATCCTTGGTAGACCCTTTTTGAATACTGCAGGGACTGTTATTGATTGCAATAAAAGCAAGGTCACTTTTCATATCAATGGTAATGAGCATACGGTGCACTTCCGGAAGAAACAATTCCAAGTGAATGGTATTAATGTTATTGAAAAATCTCTGACAATCACTATTGGAAGTTTTCAACTACCTATACCTACTACCAAAAAGAAATATGAAATGCTTATTGTTGGGGACATTCATATCCCCGTTGAGAAAAATTAGTGATTTTTGAAAGTTCTTCGGTTTCATGCTAATTGAAAGTGGTTGTTAATAAGACTTGATCAACCTTATTAATGGGTCATTTTTGGGAGGTAAGAAGTTGATGAATTTAATAGGCAGTACCTTCTGTCCCTACCTTTTGTTTTCTGTTTTTATTAGTTAAATAAAATAAAATGACATGATTTGTCTGTTTTCTGAATTTCCCGTGCAATAAAAAATGACCCAAAAATAAAAGTTCTCAGAATGCTCTGAAAATTTAATACGATTTTTTTTCTGAATATTTAAGAATTTTTTATGCAAATAACATCAGAGGGGGTAGACCAGCTGGGCATAACCCACCTGGGCGTGCCAGCACCCCTAGGCGCGCCCTGGTGGGTTGTGGTCCCCACGCGGCCCCCTCACTTATCTCTTCATCCCATGTCATCACCTACCTCCAGACAAAATCACCATTGATCTCTCTCTCTCTCTCTCGTGTTCTTGCTCTCAAACCCGCGGATTTCGATCTCTTTGCTCGAAGCTCCATTTCCGAAACTATTTCGGGGGATTGTTGCTTGGTATGTGACTCCTCCGTTGATCCAATTAGTTTTTGCTTTAGTGGTTTATATTTTGAAAAATTAGTTACTCTTGGTGTTGTTGTAGATGGGCTTGCATGTTGAACTCTTAGAGTTCTAAGTAGTTTGAATGCTTGATATGGCCTCTATGCATCCCTATGAGTAGTTGCTATCAATCTTGTGAAGTTTTGTTAACAAATTTTTGTGAGCTAATTTTTTTAGAAAATTGTACGCAAATATGATGAACCACTTTGGAAGGAGTTCTTCGAGGAGGAGGTCCTCGGAGGCATATTCTAGTAGCAGCTCTGCTCATTGGTCTTACGTTGAACCAAGTGAAAATTCTATACGAGAAGTCGCCACCAAATCATGTTTATGGCCATGCAACGATTATATGGTGCGTGTGGGCATTAAAGAAGAATTTCAGCAATATGTTCACAATGCCGAGCTCGGTCCCTACATTTCAGATAAGTGCAATCAACACCTCAACCTCACTGAATCATTTACTAAAGAATTTAAATTCCACCCTCATGAGTCTAGGGTGTCATTTAAATTCTATGAAAATCCATTTACCATATCTCTAGAGAGATTTGCTTACCACTGCAAAATTCCATTTTGGGGCTCGCTGGACGAACCACCTAGATCCGAGTATAAAACATTCTTGACTAGCCTCTGCTATGGTGAAACTAGAGGAGTGACACAAGGTAAAATAAAGAGCATTCACTTTCCCTCAATTCAATACTTTGCACTTTTTAACGGGAAATGCATTGTAGGAAAACATGATTGTAGTACGCTTTGTGCTCCAGACTTGAGCCTCATACACACCGCTCTCACCAGTGCCCAAAGTTATAACCTTGGAGCGATTATTGCACGCAGGTTGCAATACAACGCTGGTAGTGGATATTTTTATGGTAGAATTTATGCCACGTGTTTAGCAAGAGAGCTGGGTGCTTCACCTTGGCCTAATGACCCCATCCTACCCACGCAGTACTTGGACTTTGACGCTATGAATGAAGGAAATATGCCCTAGAGGCAATAATAAAGTTATTATTTATTTCCTTATTTCATAATAAATTTTTATTATTCATGCTAGAATTGTATTAACCGGAAACATAATACATGTGTGAATACATAGACAAACATAGTGTCACTAGTATGCCTCTACTTGACTAGCTCGTTAATCAAAGATGGTTAAGTTTCCTAACCATAGACATGAGTTGTCATTTGATTAACGGGATCACATCATTAGGAGAATGATGTGATTGACTTGACCCGTTCCGTTAGGTTAGCACTTGATCAATTAGTGTGTTGCTATTGCTTTCTTCATGACTTATACATGTTCCTATGACTATGCGATTATGCAACTCCCGTTTACCGGAGGAACACTTTGTGTGCTACCAAACTTCACAACGTAACTGGGTGATTATAAAGGTGCTCTACAGGTGTCTCCGAAGGTACTTGTTGGGTTGGCGTATTTCGAGATTAGGATTTGTCACTCCGATTGTCGAAGAGGTATCTCTGGGCCCACTCGGTAAGGCACATCACTTAAGCCTTGCAAGCATTGCAACTAATGAGTTAGTTGCGGGATGATGTATTACAGAACGAGTAAAGAGACTTGCCGGTAACGAGATTGAACTAGGTATTGAGATACCGACGATCGAATCTCGGGCAAGTGACATACCGATGACAAAGGGAACAACGTATGTTGTTATGCGGTTTGACCGATAAAGATCTTCGTAGAATATGTGGGAGCCAATATGAGCATCCAGGTTCTGCTATTGGTTATTGACCGGAGACGTCTCTCGGTCTTGTCTACATAGTTCTCGAACCCGTAGGGTCCGCACGCTTAAAGTTCGATGACGATTATATTATGAGTTTATGTGTTTTGATGTACCGAAGGTAGTTCAGAGTCCCGGATGTGATCACGGACATGACGAGGAGTCTCGAAATGGTTGAGACATGAGGAGTGATATATTGGACGACTATATTCGGACACCGGAATGGTTCCGGGGGTTATCGGATATATACCGGAGTACTGGGGGGTTACCGGAACCCCCCCCCCCCCGTGGGGGGTTTAATGGGCCTACATGGGCCTTAGTGGAGAAGAGGAGGGGCGGCCAGGACAGGCCGCGTGCCCCCTCCCCCTCTAGTCCGAATTGGACAAGGAGGGGGCGACGCCCCCCTTTCCTTCCTCTCTCCCTCCACCTTCCCCCTTCTCCTAATCCAACAAGGAAGGGAGGGAGTCCTACTCCTGGTGGGAGTAGGACTCCTCCTGGCGCGCCTCCTCCTGGCCGACCGCCTCTCCCCCCCCCTTGCTCCTTTATATATGGGGGCAGGGGGCACCCCATAGACACAACAATTGGTCATTGATCTCTTAGCCGTGTGCGGTGCCCCCCTCCACCATAGTCCACCTCGATAATATCGTAGCGGTGCTTAGGCGAAGCCCTGCGTCGGTAGAACATCATCATCGTCACCATGTCGTCGTGCTGACGGAGCTCTCCCTCAAAGCTCGGCTGGATCGGAGTTCGAGGGACGTCATCGAGCTGAACGTGTGCTGAACTCGGAGGTGTCGTACGTTCGGTACTTGATCGGACGGATCGTGAAGACGTACGACTACATCAACCGCGTTGTGCTAACGCTTCCGCTTTCGGTCTACGAGGGTACGTGGACACACTCTCCCCTCTCGTTGCTATGCATCACCATGATCTTGCGTGTGCGTAGGAAATTTTTGAAATTACTATGTTCCCCAACAATGAAACGTCATAAGATCCTTAGTGGTGAATCCCATGATTTCACTTATAACCTGTTCTTTAATAAAAGGTCCGTTGGGGACACATTTTTGCCTGCACCTGCTCTCTTTGATGTTCACAGCAAGGGAAGATATTATGTTCTTGAGAGCGAGGCCCGAGCACATAACGCAGCGGTTGTGGCTGCACGGCGGGCTGAGGCATCTGCACCTAGAGCCTCAGTGAGCTATCACTTCGACCACTATGCAGGCTACTGACGGTGATTACCAAGTTAGGCCAAAAGCCTAAGCTTGGGGGAGTATGTATTTCCACCGACATTACATTCATGTTCACACATTTCATTCCAGTAGTCGGTGTCCACACTCTTTCATTGTATTACCCATGTTAGTTTATTTTCTCGCCTTCTTCTTGTGTGTTTGAAAAATACTTTGAAAAAATCCAAAAATATTTCCTACTTCTTTTCGGTTTTTCTTCCTAGTTTAATTTGTTGTTGTACTAAAAATAAAACCCAAAAAGATTTCCTTGTTCTTCTTTTACTTGTTGGGAGCTTTCCCGTGTAAATAGTTTTTCTCGTTTTTGCTTTCCCTTTTATTTGCATGTTCAAGAAAAACCAAAAACTCCAAAAATATTTCAGTGTGTTTCTCTGAATTTCTTTTCCATTTTACTGAGTCATACCGAGGAGAAGACCACGATGAAAATGTTGAGTGGCTCTCATATGCATTATTGTTGATCTAACGAAGAGCCCATATTACTTTGTCTTCTCCTTTTGAATAAAATGTTTGCAGATTCCAGCTTAGTCCAAAGCACTCTTGCACTATTATTATTTTCAAATCATTCAGTCGTGCAAGTGAAAGGCAATAACGACGATATTTGATGAACTGGTTGTGGCAGAGAGAAATGGATATGAACTCAACTTGTTCTATTTTTTGTAAATATGTTTAACCTAGAATCCATGATTCAACCTATTATGATTAAAGATGTTTGCAATGACAAATAGAGATTATAGTTTCTCATGCCATGCTTAAGTAGCTAGGAGTGGATAATAATGATTTATCTTGGATGTCAACATTGTGTTAATACGATTCTGATGTAGTATGATGATTTGGTATCCTCCTGTGAATGTCCGAGTGGCTTGACTTGGCACATGTTCATGCATGTAGTTGAATCAAAACCAACATAACCTCTATGATATTTATGTTCATGGTGTTCATATCATACTCATGCTAGTACCCAATGTTACTTATGCATAATGCATGTTCATGACCGTTTTCGCTCTCTAGCTGGCTGCTTCTCAACCTATTTGCTAGCCTTCACCTATGCTAAGCGGGAATTCTACTTGTGTATCAAAAACCTGAAACCCAAGTTATCCAGATGAGTCCACCATACCTACCTATATACGGTATTACCCTGCCGTCCTAAGTAAATTTGCATGTGCCACCTCTAAAAACTTCAAATAAATATCCTTTTTGTGTGCCTGGATTGTTCATAGAGCGATAGGAGGTAGTCGGTATCTTCCATGCTAAGAGGGTTATTCTCATGATGAGTGTTTATTCACTCGTCCTTGCACGAGAGGGGCGATAATAGGGATTCCCAGTCCTGAATTCAAATTGCAAATAATTAAAAAAACTCCCCCCAGGACTGTTGTTGGTATGGACGGTACCCGTTGTTTTGGACAAGCAGTGGAGTGTGATTGTTGGTGGAGGGGGAGTAAACCTTTATTTTTATCGCTTGGGAACCTCCACTAATGTGTTTAGCATGGAAGATACTGATAACTAATGGTCGCGAAGTAAAGAAGAAGGGTGCATTTATCAAAATTTCATTTAGCTCTGTTTTAAAAACTTGAGCTCTGGCACCGCTGCAAATCATGGCTTCCCTCTGCGAAGGGACTATCTATTTACTTTTATGTCGTGTCATCACCTTCTCAAATAAGCGCTAGAACCTGAGAGCACTATTGTCATCCTCATGCATTGTGTGTAGCTAATGTTGGGTGCACCACGATTTGATCTTTTCGACGATGAATTACAATGTTTAGTTGCTACTTGAACTTTGGAGGTGCTCTACATTTATGTTTTGCGGTCTCAGAAAGGGCTAGCGAGATACCACTATTTTCATATTATATCATGGTTGTTTTGATAGTGTTGTTGTTTGAGATATCTAATTATTGCTCGCTAGTTGATTATGTCATATATATGAGTTAATATATTTTTAAGAGTAGTTGTCGACATGGTTAGTTATAATCTTGGCTGAAAACCTGGGTGCTACTTAAGCTTATTTACGTAAACAAGAGCAAAAGAGTTCGTAAAAGTTTTTCTTTTTCATTTTTAGTTTATCAATTGAATTGCTTGAGGACAAGCAAAGGTTTAAGCTTGGGGGAGTTGACACGTCTCCGTCGTATCTACTTTTCTTAACGCTTTCCTCTTGTTTTGGACTCTAATATGCATGATTTGAATGAAACTAACCCAGACTGACGCTGTTTTCAGCACAACTCCCATGGTGTTTTTTGTGTGCAGAAATAAAACTTCTCGGATTGGAACAAAACTTTGCGAGGATTTTTTATTCTCAAAAAAAGAATTTCTGGAGCCAAGAACCATCGGAGGGGGCACCTGGGTGGGCACAACCCACCAGGGCGCGCCCCCCTCCAGGCGCGCCCAGGTGGGTTGTCCCCACCTGGTGGCCCCGCATGCCTCAACCATGATACTATAAATCACATATTAGGAGAAAAAATCAGGGAGAAAGAATTATCATGTTTCATGAGACGGAGCCGCCGCCACCTCGTGTTCGTCATCGGGAGGCCAGATCTGGAGTTCGTTTGGGATTCCGGAGAGGGGGACCTTCGATCTTCGTCATCACCAAACCTTCTCCATCACCAATTCAATGATGCTCCCCACCAGGAGTGAGTAATTCATTTGTAGGCTCGCTGGTCAGTGAGGAGTTGGATGAGATTGATCATGTAATCGAGTTAGTTTTGTTAGGGCTTGACCCCTAGTATCCATTATGTTCTGAGATTGATGTTGCTATGACTTTCCATGCTTAATGCTTGTCACTTTGGGCCCGGGTGCCATGATTTTAGATCTGAACCATTTACGTTATCACCGTTATATCTATGTTCTAGATCCGATCTTGCAAGTTATAGTCACCTACTACGTGTTATGATCCGGCAACCCCGGAGTGACAAAAGTCGGGACACTTCCAGGTGATGACCGTAGTTTGAGGAGTTCATGTATTCACTATGTGTTAATGCTTTGTTCTGGTTCTCTATTAAAAGGAGGCCTTAATATCCCTTAGTTTCCAATAGGACACCGCTGGCACGGGAGGATAGGACAAAAGATGTCATGCAAGTTCTTTCCATAAGCATGTATGACTATTTACGGAATACATGCCTACATTATATTTATGAACTGGAGCTAGTGCCATATCGCCCTAGGTTATGACTGTTATATGATGAATATCATCCAACGAATTCACCGATCCAATGCCTACGAATTTCACATATATTGTTTCCGCTAAGTTACTACTGCTACTGTTTATATTGCACTTGTTACAAAACCATTACTATCACTGTTATTGTTACTATTGTTGTTGCTACTACTATCAAAACTATCATATTACTTTGCTACTGATCACCTTGCCGCAGATAATTAATCACCAGGTGTGGTTGAATTGACAACTCAGCTGCTAATACTTGCAAATATTCTTTGGCTCCCCTTGTATCAAATCAATAAATTTGGGTTGAATACTCTACCCTCGAAAACTGTTGTGATCCCCTATACTTGTGGGTAATCAATTTTTGATCAGATTATCTATGAATATTATTTGAGTCTTCTCTGAACTCTTTTATGCATGATTGAGATATCTTTGAATTTCTCTTCGAACTATCGGTATGGTTTGGCCAACTAGATTGGTTTTTCTTGCAATGGGAGAGGTGCTTAGTTTAATTTGGGTTCAATCTTGTGGTGTCCTCACGCAATGACAGAAGGGGTAGTGAGGCACATATTGTATTGTTGCCATCAAGGATAAAAAGATGGGGTTTATGTCATATTGCTTGAGTTTATCCCTCTACATCATGTCATCTTACTGAAAGTGTTACTCTGTTCTTATGAACTTAATACTCTAGATGCAGGCAGGAGTCGGTCGATGTGTGGAGTAATAGTACTATCGGTGTTCTGGGAATGGGGGTACCCAGACTTGCCTGCCTGCGGCCCACGGCGTGGCTCCATCGACGGCCTGGTACGGCCTGATGTCTACTACGCAACTTTATTCTTATAGACACATGTTGGGCCTCCAAGCGCAGAGTTTTGTAGGACAGTAGCAATTTTCCCTCAAGTGGATGACCTAAGGTTTATCAATCCGTGGGAGGCGTATGATGAAGATAGTCTCTCTCAAACGACCCTGAAACCAAATACAAGAAATCTCTTGTGTCCCCAACACACCCAATACAATGGCAAATTGTATAGGTGCACTAGTTCGGCGAAGAGATGGTGATAAAAGTGTAATATTGATGGTAGAAATATATTTTTATAATCTGAATAAATAAAAACAGCAGGGTAGCAAATAGTAAACGAGCAAAAAACGGTATTGCAATGCTTGAAAATGATGCCATGGGTCCGTACTTTCACTAGTGCAATCTCCCAACGATGCTAATATAATTGGATCATATAACCACCCCTCAAACTGCGATGAAGAAATCACTCCAAAGTTCCTATCTAGTGGAGAACATAAGACGGAATTGTTTGTAGGGTACGAAACCACCTCAAAACTATTATTTTCGATCAATCTATCCTAGAGTTCGCACTAAAATAACACCAAGCTATTATTTCCGATCGATCTAACCAAGAGTTCATACTAAAATAACACCAAAGCAAATTCAGATTCATAACATTCAATCCAACACAAAGAACTTCAAAGAGTGCCCCAAGATTTCTACCGAAGAAACAAGGACAAGAACGTGCATCAACCCTATGCATAGATTACCCCAATGTCACCTCGGGAATCCGCGAGTTGAGTGCCAAAACATACATCAAGTGAATCAATATGATACCCCATTGTCACCACGAGTATTCAATTGCAATACATATATCAAGTGTTCTCAAATCCATAAAAGTATTCAATCCGATAACAACGAAATCTCAAAGGGAAAAAACTCAATTCATCACAGCAAGATAGAGAGGGGAAAACATCATATGATGTGACTATATTAACAAAGCATGCGACACATCAAGATCGTGACATCTCAGGAACCCAAGAGAGAGATTGAACACATAGCTACTGGTACAAACCCTCAGCCCCGAGGGTGGACTACTCCCTCCTCATAATGGTGGCCGTCGGGATGATGAAGATGGGCACCGGTGATGATTCCCCCCCCCCTTCGGTGGAGTGCCGGAACAGGGTCTAGATTGGTTTTCGGTGGCTACAGAGCCTTGCGGCGGCGGAACTTCTGATCTAGGTTAACCCCGAGGGTTTCTGGAATTTTTGGGAATTTATAGGGTAAAGAGGGGGTGCGGGAGGCCACCAAGGTGGGCACAACCCACCTGTGCGCGCCTGGGCCCCCAGGCGCGCCCTGGTGGGTTGTGCCCCCTGTCGGTGTCAAAACCGGCAGACCTCAGGTAGGGGGTCCTGAACTGTGCGTCTGAGGATCGAAGGTAACAAGAGATAGGGACACGATGTTTACCCAGGTTCGGGCCATCTTAATGGAGGTAATACCCTACTTCCTGCTTGATTGACTTTGATGAGTATAGGGGTTACAAGAGTTGATCTACCTCGAGATCGTAATGGCTAAACCCTAGATGTCTAGCCTGTATGATTATGATCACCTCTACAGACTAAACCCTTCGGTTTATATAGACACCGGAGGGGCCTAGGGTTGTACAGAGTCGGTTTACAGAGAAAGGAATCTTCATATCCGAGCACCAAGCTTGACATCCACCCAAAGGAGAGTCCCATCCGGACACGGGGAAAGCCTTCCATCTCGTGGCCCATCAGTCCGGCCCATGTCACATAGCCCGGACGCCCGAGGACCCCCTAGTCAGGACTCCCTCAATAGCCCCAGAACCAGACTTCAATGACGATGTGTCCGGCGAGCAGATTGTCTTCGGCTTTGCAAGGCGGGTTCCTCCTCCGAATACTTCAAAGCATCTGAACCAAAGGACCGTATTCGGCTTTTACATCTTCGGTCTTGGTAAGGTGAGTTCTTCGAACAGCTCGACTTTACATTAAATGTTATATCCTTCGGCTTCTGCGCCATCGTCACCTCGGCTTCCACATGTCAGACGAATATGAAGGGTCCAAGTATTTTTACACATAACACCCGGGCCATGAAGGGAAGGCACCTATTTAAGGAGATTGAATCTCAGATGCCATTCCACACCTGGCAGAAAATCCTTAGAGCTTGCCACAAGAAACCACGCAAACATGACTAGCGCTCCCAGTTCTTCTTCCCGCCCCCACGTCCCTAAAAAGGCGATTGGAATAGCTGCTCAGTATCCCACGCCCAGCTGACCAAGCTTCAGACGCAAGGATATCCCCCTCCCGTGGATCTAGTCCCTGTTCAGGCGGGGTTAACTTCCATCGACAGTGAAGCCCTGGCGGAAAACTTCCCCAATCCTACCGAGGAGGAGCGAGTGTGCTTTGTTTCCTTCCTGTTAAGAGGCATTGGATTTCCAATCCATCATTTCCTCCGAGGTCTCCTGGAGTACTATGGCCTCCAACTGCACAATCTTATGCCGGGCTCCATTCTGCATATCGCGGGCTTCGTCGCTCTTTGCGAGTTGTTCCTAGGCTGTGAGGCCCATTTTGAGTTATGGAGGAAACTTTTCTGCCTCATCCCTCGCTCCCAAAAGGGATCCATATTCGAGGTGGGTGGTGCCGAAGTGTGGCGCATAGCCGGGACAAGATACCTGTCCGGCACTCCGAAGAAGGCATCCAAAGAGTGGCCCTCGGAGTGGTTTATATTGAAGACGTTGTTCTCCCGGACCCAATCAGACGGGGCCTCCCCGAATTTTCCAATGCCCCGTTAAAGAAGCACCACAGCTCGCGCCCCCGGAGCCTCGAGGAGGAAGACAGTGCAGAGGTCAAAAAGTTAATGAGCAAGATAAAGACACTTGCCCAATCCGGACTATCTATAATCGAGGTAATGGAGATTTCAATAACGCGAGGCGTTCAGCCACTCCAATCCAGAGGGCTCCCCATGTGGCACTACAACGGGGAGGACGACGCATCCCGCTGCGGGCGCAAGGGGCCGGATAATTTTGCCGCCTTGGCTGCCATGTTAGCTGATCTTTACAAAGGGGAGAAAGAAGACATTACTCGCCTTAAGTGCCGAGAGGGATTTTCCATGTACAACCCTCCTAGTTGGGTGAGCTTTCGCTCCGTAACTTTATTCAATCCTCTTCCTGAGTCGTACCTAGTTGAACTTAATCCGACTATTTTTTTACAGGAATGGAGAAAGGTTGTCGCGGGGATCTATAGCTGAGGAGTAAAAAGAATCCTACTCTCCGATATATATAATCCTAAGACTCAAAACAATTTTATTCTAGACTCAACAACGTCAGCGATTCGATCAAGCAGGGGGCTCCTAAGTCGGGGATGGCTCTGATTACCAACTTGTAACGCCCATGATGCGGCTATATCTCCCACGTGTCGAGGCACGATTTAGAGGCATAACCGCATAGTGGTTTTGTCGCAAGAAGGGTCATCTTCACACAATCCCATGTAATGAACAAGAATGGGATAAAGAGTTGGCTTACAATCGCCACTTCACACAATACATAATAAATATCATCATTCATCATTCAAAATACAATCATATAGACCGACCACGGTCAAAATCCAGATGAAAATAAGACAACCCCAAATGCCAGATCCCCGATCGTCCCAACTGGGCTCCACTACTGATCATCAGGAAAAGACACATAGTAACGACCACGTTCCTCGTCGAACTCCCACTTGAGATCGACGCCATCGTCTGCACCGGCATCGTCGGCACCTGCAACTGGTGTTGGAAGTATCTGTGAGTCACGGGGACTCAGCAATCTCACACCCGCGAGATCAAGACTATTTAAGCTTAACGGGGGGGAATGGTGCAAAAGGTGGAGCTGCAGCGGCAAAACATATATGGTGGCTAACTTGCGCAAATGAGAGCGAGAAGAGAAGCAAAGGAACGGACGTCATCTAGCAATGACCAAGAAGAGGTCCTGAACACCTACTTACGTCATACATAACACAGACCGTGTTCACTTCCCGGACTCCGCCGAGAAGAGACCATCACGGCTACACACGCACTTGGTGTATTTTAATTGGGTCAGGTGACAAGTTATCTACAACCGGACATTAACAAATTCCCATCTGCCTCATAACCGCGGGCACGGCTTTCGAAAGATAATACCCTGCAGGGGTGTCCCAACTTAGCCCATCATAAGCTCTCACGGTCAACGAAGGATAAACCTTCTCCCAGAAAGACCCGATCAGTCTCGGAATCCCGGTTTACAAGACATCTCGACAATGGTAAAACAAGACCAGCAAAGCCTCCCGAATGTGCCGACAAATCCCGATAGGAGCTGCACATATCTCGTTCTCAGGGCACACCGGATTGTCCAAGCTTCCGATAGGCCAGACCAGAGTTGCCCCTGGTGGCCACCGGCGACTGACAGTTTGGACCAATACTCAGAGGAGCACTGGCCCGGGGGTTTAAAATAAAGATGACCCTCGGGCTCTAGAAAACCCGGGGAAAAAAAAGGTATAGGTCACAAATGGTAAAACCAAGGTTGGGCCTTGCTGGAGGAGTTTTATTCAAGGCGAACTGTCAAGGGAGTCCCATAAATCACCCGACCGCGTAAGGAACGCAAACTCAAGGAACATAATCCCGGTATAACAGTAACTAGGGCGGCAAGAGTGGAACAAAACACCAGGCATAAGGCCGAGCCTTCCACCCTTTACCAAAATATATAGGTGCATTAATTAAATAAGAGATATTGTGATATCCCAACATATCCATGTTCCGACATGGAACAAACTTCAACTTCACCTGCAACTAGCAACGCTATAAGAGGGGCTGAGCAAAAGCGGTAACATAGCCAAACAACGGTTTGCTAGGAAAGGATGGTTAGGGGCTGACATGGCTAAAATGGGAGACATGATATAGCAAGTGCTAGGTAGCGGAGCATGGCAATAGAGCGAACAACTAGCATAGCAAAGATAGAAGTGATTTCGAGGGGTGGTCATCTTGCCTGCAAGATTCTCAGAGTTGTCGAAAGCTTGATCCTCGTAAGCGTACTCGACAAGTTCCTCGTTCACGAACTCGTCTCCCGGCTCTACCCAAGACAAGAACACAAGCAAACGGAACCACAATCAATCACGAGAAATGCACAAGCAACATGATGCAAAGCATGTATGATATGCAAGATGTGATATGCGATGCGTATGCGTGCTCCGGAAGGAAAATGATGAACATGGCAGTAACTTGGCAAACCAAGCATGCCACTGGAAAGATGAGGTGATTTCGGTCGAAATCGATATAAAGATCACCGGAATCGGATACACGGTTTGCAAATGGCAAGCAAAACAAGAATGACACTAATCTGCGATAAACAGCAAGATAGCACTTAAAATGCAACAAGTAGCAAAGCTACAGCACCCCAACATAGCAAAAAAGCAGATGGAAATAATCTACAGGAGATGCTTGACAAAAGATGAACACTGAGCGACGGCTAGTTCACAACATATCAAGCTCAAACAAGCATGGCAAAAGTGCAAAAGATTACAGGTTCACAGACTTAGTGAAAAACTGGACATGGCAGAAATCATCATCAGGTAGCAATGTTCAGAGCACGAAATCAATATGCTACAGAAACTTAACATAGCCAAACAAGGCATGGTAGTCTTCTACTAAAAGCACATGACAAAAGTCCCTTACTGACCATAAGCCAAAAAGGACCAGAAGATATGATGGCAAGCATGTAAACTTAGCAAGTTTCGTTATCAGGTTTCAGACTTAGCAGAAAACAGAGCATGGCAGAAATATTAATAAGTAGGCCTCTTTGTGAGCTTGATGCACTCACTACAGAGCAATGCATGACAAACCAAGAATACCTACAGCAAGATGGCATGTTTATGAAGCTGTCCATGGCAAGAACAATTACATAGCATGCATGGATCAACTACAATAAGCTTGGCAAAAATGCATGTCATGTTAAGAATCTGCCAGAAATATTTTATAGCAAAAGTAGAGCACGATTGAGTCATGCTATGGTACTCTAAAATTGCAAACAATTGCAGGAATGAATCAATTACAACTATAGCTACAACACATCCTTACTGAACATCTCCAAAATATACATGGTTCTCTCTCTAGCATCAAGTTAACATGGCAACAAAATTACAGTAGACAGACTTGGAGAAATCACTAAGTCCCTGAAGTCAGAAATATTACGGGGCCTACTTTGCATGCTTGTGCTAGTCACCACAAAGACCAAAAAAATACATGGACTATACCACTGGAAAGATGGCATGGCATACTTCAAAACACATGTAGAGCTCATGCTCAAAAAATGCACAGAATAAATGATACAAAAATGACAAATCTCCAAGTTCTGACAAGAACCAGAGATTAACAACAACTAGCCATCTTCCAACGAAGATTTGGGCATCAAGATGACCTCTAATGAAAATGATGCAATTGAATAAAATGAAGAGCATCACGAGGCGAACAATTTGACATATTATACGCGCGAATCGGAGCTACATGCACAGAGTTATCGCATGAGGAACAAGTGCATATGCTGAGAAAATACTGGGACTTGGGAAAAAAACGAGCGAGGGAAGTCAACGGGGAGGCTACCGCTCGATCGGATCTGGGCCGGAGGTCGGGCTCGCTCGCCGGAGGAGAAGAAGGGGCCGGCGGCGGCCTGGCCGGAGGAGGGCCCGGCGGCGGAGGAGGGCGCCGGAGGAGGCGGTGGCCGGCGCGGCGGCGGTCGGTGGCGGGGTCCGCGGCGCGGCGGCGGTCGGTGGCGGGGTCCGCGGCGCGGCGGCGGCCGGCGGACGTCGGGCGGCGGCAGAGCTCGGCCGGCGGCGAGGAGACCGGCGGGCGGCGGCGGCGGGCGCGCGCGGGCGCGGAGGAGGCGGCGGGCTCGGGCGAGCCCGCGGCGGGCTCGCGGGCCGGCGCGGAGGGAGAGGCCGGCGGGACACGTGGCGCTCGCGGGTTGGCCGGGTGGCGCGGCGGACGTGTCCGGCGCGGGCGGACGCGTCCGGCGCGGCGCGGAGGGAGAGGGTTAGGGTTTCGTCTGAGATTTCGTTTTTCGGGATGCCCACTCATTTATAGGTAGAGGGAGCTAGGAGACTCCAAATGAGGTGCGGTTTTCGCCCACACGATCGTGATCGAACGACCTAGAGCATGGAAGAGAGTTTGGTGGGTTTTGGGCTGGTTTAAGAGGGGGGTTTTGCTGGATACTCAAATGGACATTGCGGATGCCCGGTTAACAGTTGGAGTACCAAACGACCTCCGAATGGAACGAAACTTGACCGGTAGTCTCCGGGTGGTATAATAAAGCCACTTGACAAGCCTCGGTCCATTCCGAGAAAGTATGACACACGCACACGAAAGAAAACTAGAGGGGTGCACCGGAGGAGATAGGAGCGCCGGATTGGAAAACGGACAACGGGGAAAATGCTCGGATGCATGAGACGAACACGTATGCGAATGCAATGCACATGATGACATGATATGAAAATGCATGACATGACAAAATACAAAACGAAAGACAAAACCCAACAACGGAGGGAAAAACATATCACATAGCCGGAAATGGCAAGAGTCGGAGTTACAAATATGGCAAGTTACATGCGGGGTGTTACAATAGCCCTGCTCCTCAGCCACAGGACCATATTTCAAACCTGGATCCCGGATTTGAAGAGGATCCGGATATATTTATAGAGCTCAAGGAGGGGGTCTTCTATCAGGCGAGCTACGGCGGCACAGAAGTGGCCATTGTAGCCGATTACCCCGGCCTTCTTCCCTCCTCCCACGTAAGTACCCAGGAGACGTCTCTTCCAAAAGAGTTTCCTCATTGCGCCTCACCCACCGCACTGTCTCGTGCTCCAAAGGGGCGGTGCTCATCTCGCCACGCTGTATCAGAGGCGTCCCTTAAGAGGGCGGAGCCTGCACAGGGCATGTCTTCGAAGAGAAAGGCGGATGGCAATACCACCGCGCCTTCGTCAAAGAGGTATGGTTTTTAATATGCCCCATTGCAGTCATACCGAATTGTGACATTTTCCTGTTGTGCCTTATTTCAGGAAGAGCATTCGCCGGACTGTGTCTGGATACCTCGCCGGACATGCCTCAACCAATCCGACCCCGGACCCTGCCTCCAGGGCTAGAGTTGATACGGGTGCAGTGCCCGATTGTCCTCTCTCCAAAGATTCGGATAATGTATTCGTCACCAACTCCGAAGTGGAGAGTGCAATGAACCATCAGCGCCGGAGGGAAGCTATGCGCGACCCCAACTTCACCGTAGAGGCATTCAATGCTTTTAGCTCAGCGGATGCATACATCTTAGCTGCTCGGGATGGACTTATTGGAGCCACTCACCAGCTTTCAAAGGATATGTGGGTAAGGACTATTGTGTAGATTTAATAATCGTATGCCAGTAGCCCCCGAGACTTGAAACAGTTGATGCAACTAATTTAATGCTCGTTGTATAATCAGGTACTCATGGAGAAGAACATGCTGTCGCAGGAGCTGGAAAAATGTCAGACCTAGCTAACTGTTGTCACCGCTGAACTGGAGAAGTCCAAGGAGGCATAGACTGGTAATGTCCACTACTATCCGGAGAATATAAACATATACCAGCAATGTTTTTGGAATAAACATTGTTGTATTTATGATGCAGGATCGCCTGATCAGCTGGAAGAGAGACTGAAGGTCGCGTAAGCGGATAAACAGCATGCCGAAAGGCAAGAGGCCGCTAGTCAGTGTATACTGACATGGACCAGGGATCAGAAGAACAAGCTACAAGATGCCAACATCAAGCTAGCCGAAGAGCTGGAGGATATACGAGCCGAACTGGCGGATGCTTTGAAGGAGAACAGAAAGCTGAAAGGAGGCATATTCAGTATGCTCCTAAACCTTACTTCCGTATGGTCCCCTGGTGAAAAGTTCTAACAAGTTTGTGTCTGGTGTGCTGACCGGTCGGCCTGAAGGAGAAGTGTCTGGATTTCAAGGTGATCTGCTACAAGAGCTGTCCAAAGTGCATGACCGAGCTCGGAAAGCAATGAGGAGCATTGCTAAGGCCTTATGGCCATCCGATTCTCCTCCAGGAAGTATGGAGGAGCTCGTGAATTTATTCATGGGAGCTCGTCGCCGTTTTGGGCTATGAAAGATATCGGCATGTCGAGGAGGCGCCCGAGAGGCCTGGGCCATGGTGAAAACGCGGTATACCAGACTTGATCCGAATCATATGGCCCAGGTCGGGCCTCGGGGACCAGATGGACAAGAAATTCTGGTTAGCTTGGTATATGACCAAGTGATGATAGCCGCCATGTTTTCACAACATGATTGTAAACTAGACAACATGTTAGATGGTCTAGAGGAAGAAGAAGGTTTTGAGTCTAAGTAGCAATGTACTTTTATCGACAAATTTATCTCTAGCCGAATTATAAAACGATTGTCATGGCAGACCTTTTGCTCCAATCTCCGAAACCCAAGGTTCAGAGTGTTTCCGAATACTATGCCGGCGGTAAACACCAAAGTATGCATGGAAACCAGGCAGAGGGGTCATAGTTGCTTGAACAGACAAGTTGTATTCGGCGAGTTATGTTATATTACATTTAATCGTACGAAACATCTCCCAGGGAGAATAGTTCCGTTAAGGGTTCCTTTCCATGGGCTTAGCATGCGGTGTTGTGCATGCCTAGGCTGTGATGCTAGAAATCACAGTTCACTTTTATATTTTGGGGGCTTATGTTACAACGAAGGTAGTTCGTCTTTTGTCCGCCGACCAATTATTCCCTTAAGAACGCTAGCTTTCGGCTTCACCCGTCTGAGGTACACGTCCGGATGACCCGGCGGTAACAATCGCAGAGGTGCTCCCTTTATGCCCTAGCCGAACAATCGGGAACGTAGGGCATAAGCACAGGAGCCAGGCAACCCAGCTTGGCAAAAATTTAAGTCATAAAGGTGCATATAATGGCGAAGGAAAGACATATATGAGGAGGTAACACACATATATATAGTGAGCTTGATGATCGAAAAATAATAATAATAAGCTTCTGTAGAAAGAAGCCCCCAGGTATTGTGGGGTATGTACATTTAAGGATGTATACCCCTTCGGTGTGCGGTTTATCCGGACACGAGCTAGAAATCGTATAGAAACGAAAAGAAGAAAGAGAAAAAAAGAAAAAAAAGGGAAAAAAAGGTAACGAACAATGAGTCCAGACTTAGGCGTAGAATCTTCGGAGTCTGGCAGCGTTCCATGGGTTCGGCTCTAAGCGATTGCCCAATGCATTACAAAGGCGATAGACTCCTCAAGTGAGAACTTCATCTATAATGAAGGGACCCTCCCATTTGGGCTTGAGCTTGTCCTTTTTCTTCTCTGGTAGGCGTAGAACGAGTTCACTGACATTATATGTCTTGGCCCGCACTTCTCTACTTTGGTATCTTCGAGCTTGTTGTAGGTAGAATGCCGAATGAGCTTTTGCGACATCGCGCTCCTCCTCCAGGCCATCTAAGTCGTCCTGCCGATCGAGCTCGGCCTCTCTCTCTTCATACATGTGCACTCGAGGTGAGTCATGAATAATATCGCAGGGCAAGTCAGCCTCTGCGTCGTACACCATGAAGAACGGTGTGTATCCGGTCGTGCGATTGGGTGTGGTCCGCGGCCCCCAGAGTACGGAGTCGAGCTCCTCAAGCCAGTGTTTATCTGACTCCTTTAAGGATCACACTAGTCTGGTTTTAATGCCGCTCATTATCAGGTCGTTAGCCCGTTCGACCTAACCATTTCTTTGAGGGTGATATACGGAGGCATAATCGAGCTTAATGCCTAGATTAGCGCACCAAGTTTTCACCTCGTCAGCCGTAAAATTAGAGTCGTTGTCAGTAATAATACTGTGCGGGACACCATAACGGTGTACGACACCGGATATAAAGTCTATCACTGGTCCGGCTTCAGCCGTTTTGACTGGTTTGGCTTCTATCCACTTAGTGAACTTGTCAACCATAACCACCAAATATTTCTTCTTAGGGCTTCCCCCTTTAAGGGGTCCGACCATGTCTAGCCCCCAGACCGCAAAAGGCCAAGTAATGGGGATAGTTCGTAGGGCAGTGGGTGGCATATGGCTTTGATTAGCAAAAAGCTGGCATCCTACACAACGTTGGACGAGGTCTTGTGCATCTGCTCGGGCCGTAGGCCAGAAAAAACCAGCACGGAAGGCCTTACTTGCAAGGGCCCTGGCTGCGGCGTGATGGCCACCAAGACCAGCATGGATTTCGGCCAAGAGCTGCCGCCCCTCTTCTTTGGAGATACATCTTTGAAGGACTCCGGTAGTACTTTTCTTGTTGAGCTCTCCTTCGTGAACCTTGTAGGCCTTCGATCGTCGAACGATGCAACGAGCCTCATTCTGGTCCTCAGGGAGCTCCTGCTTATTAAGGTAGGCGAAGAAGGGTTAGGTCCACGGGGCAATTACGGCCATGATTACATGGGCGGAAGGTGTTGGTTCTATGCCCGAGCCCCCGATGATATCTGAATCGTGTTCGGCATCTGGGGGCATGCTCGGTGCCAGACTGGTGGTTCCGCTCTCGTCCTGCCATACTACGGATGGCTTGAATAGCCGCTCCACAAAGGTGTTAGGCGGAACGGGGTCGCGTTTAGCGCCCATTCGAGCAAGGATGTCTGCTGCTTGATTACTGCCTCGGGCCACATGATGGAACTCAAGCCCCTCAAACTGAGCTGATATTTTGAGCACTGCATTGCGGTAAGCTGCCATCTTTGGATCTTTTGCATTGAATTTGCCGTTTATTTGTGATATTGCGAGGTTCGAGTCCCCGCACACTTCGAGGCGTTGTATGCCCATAGAGACGGCCATCCGGAGACCGTGCAATAGGGCCTCGTATTCCGCTGCATTGTTAGAGTCTGTATACAATATTTGGAGCACATAACGGACTGTGTCTCCTGTGGGGGATGTCAAGACGACACCAGCTCCCAGTCCGGCTAGCATTTTAGAGCCGTCGTAGTGCATCACCCAGTTGGAGTATGTGCTGTACTCTTTAGGGAGTTCGGCTTCTGTCCATTCGGCGATGAAGTCAGCCAACACCTGCGATTTAATGGCTCCATGTGGCTTGTATGTTATTTCAAATGGTAAGAGCTCAATGGCCCATTTGGCAATCCGATCGGTGGCGTCCCGGTTGTTTATAATATCATTGAGTGGTACTCCGGAAGCCACCCTTATCAAGCACTCTTGAAAGTAGTGCCATAGTTTCCGGGAAGCCATGAAGACCGCATATGCTATCTTTTGATAATGTGGGTATCGGGATTTGCATGGTTTAAGGACCGTCGATACGTGGTATACTGGTTTTTGAAGTGGAAATTTATGTCCCTCTTCTTCTCGTTCGATGACGAGCACCGCACTTACGACCTGGTGAGTTACGGATATCTAGAGCAACATAGGTTCGCCAACATTTGGCGCAGGCAGGATTGGGTTACTTGCTAACAAAGTTTTTATTTCTTCCAATCTGGTTGTTGCAACATCCGTCCATGCAAAGTGGTCGGTGCGTCGGACCAGGCGATACAGTGGCAATGCTTTTTCTCCTAATCTGGAGATAAAACGGCTTAAAGCTGCTACGCATCCGGCTAGTTTTTGGACCTACTTGAGGTCTGTTGGTGTAGCCAATTGTGACAGGGCTCGGATTTTGGCTGGGTTCGCTTCGATTTCTATGTTGGAAACAATGAACCCAAGCAGTTTTCCGGCGGGGACGCCGAAAACACACTTTTCTAGATTGAGTCGTATGTCATATGTTCAGAGGTTGTCGAATGTAAGGCGCAAGTCGTCCACCAATTACTCGACATGCTTAGTTTTGATTACTACATCACCTCATACGCTTCGACGGTTTTGCCGATTTGCGTTTCTAGGCATGTTTGAATCATGCATTGGTAAGTGGCCCCGGCGTGCTTGAGCCCGAAAGGCATAGTGTTGAAGCAGAAAGGCCCATACGGGGTGATGAATGCCCTTGCGGCCCGGTCGGATTCCTTCATCTTGATTTGATGGTATCCAGAGTATGCATCGAGGAAACACAGTGAATCGTGTCCTGCGGTTGCATCAATAATCTGGTCGACGCGGGGAAGTGGGAAGGGATCCTTGGGGCAGGCCTTGTTAAGGTCCTTGAAATCGACACACAGGCGCCAGGATTTATCCTTCTTTGGCACCATGACCAGGTTTGCTAGCCAGTCCGAATGTTTGATCTCTCTGATAAACCCGTCTTCAAGTAGCTTGGCCAGCTCCTCTCCCATGGCTTGTCGTTTGGGTTCAGAAAATCGCCGTAGCGTTTTCTTGACTGGTTTGTACCCTTTAGTATATTGAGAGTATGTACGGCCAGCCTGCATGGGATTCCTGGCATATCCGAAGGGTGCCAGGCGAAGATGTCCCAATTTTCGCGCAGGAACGCGCGTAATGCGGCATCGACCGTCGGATCCAGCTATGCCCCGATGGAAGCTATCTTTTGGGGGTCCGTCGGGTGGACTTGAAATTTGACTATTTCGTCTGCTGGTTTGAAAGAAGTGGACTTAGGCCTCTTATCGAGGATTACGTCATCCATATCCACTGTTGAACGTAGGGTGGGTAATTCCTCGGCCGCAAGGGCCTCGGATAATGCCTCGAGGGCCAAAGATGCGGTTTTGTTTTCGGCGCGGAGTGCTATGTCCGGATCACTGGTGATAGTGATAACTCCGTTGGGACCGGGCATTTTGAGCTTCACATACCCATAATTGGGTATGGACTGAAAGCGTGTGAATGCGTCTCGCCCCAACGGGGCGTGATATCCGCTGTTGAAAGGGGCCACATGGAAGAGCAACTCTTCGGACCTATAGTTCTCCGGTGTGCCGAATACCACGTCGAGCTTAATTTTCCCCATGCATCTTGCTTCTCAACTGGGGATAATGCCTCGAAAGGTTGTATTACTTTGCTCAATGCGGCTCCTGTCCATTTGCATTTTACTGAGCGTGTCTTCATAAATGAGGTTCAATCCGCTGCCGCCGTCCATGAGCACTTTAGTGAGCCGAAAGCCGTCCACAATTGGGTTTAGGACCAAAGCGGCTGGTGCCCGGACTGATCGGGATCTTGGTTCGTCATTGGCATTGAAAGTTATTGCCGTATCATTCCAAGGATTTATTGTTGCTACTTGGCAGACTTTGGCGAGGTCGTGGAGTGCCCTTTTACGCCTATTATTTGAAGAAAAGGTCTCGAAGACCATAAATACTTTGAGGTCGTCGTCCTCCGAAGAGTACTTCTCTAAGGTAGTGTTGATGAGGATACCCTCACCGCTCTTGGCCACTTGCCCGAGTATCCAGCATGATCGGAGGTTGTGGGTTGGTTCGGTATTCGGTGTCATCTGTATTTGACATGGCCTGTCAAGCCATTCCTCGAGGACAGTTCCATGCCCTGTAAAGGGCTTGATTTTCTTGTCCACGGGATGGTGATCAGGTGCCCCACGAGGGTGCATCCTTTTTGCCCGACCGGGAGATGGATTAAAGGCCTGAGGTTCCCAACGGGCAGTCTGGGTTTTCCAGGTGCTTTCCATTGCGCAGTACTTCTATACTATGTTTGCCAAGTCTGCAAAGTGTAGTACACGATGGCGTTGAGGACGTTAAGGATTCCCTCATCCGTACAGTTGTTGCAAAATACTAAAATTGTGTCGTCGTCGCAGCAGTCTTTGATCTTGTTTTCAATAAGGAGGAATCTGGCCCAGAAGTGATGGACTGTTTCCTGAGCCTGCTGTAGCACGTACATTAGGTCGCATATATCCGGAGGACCGGAATTGCTTGGGGAGTATTGCTTGTGGTGGGTGGGCGGGATTAAATCCGGACCCTGACACAACATGGAGTCCAGAGTTTGAAGAATTCCCGAGTTTACCAGCCCGGGCTCCGGAGCGTCCAGTGAGCTTTCAGGCTCGACGCCCAATTCTATGTTTGGAGGGCAGGGAGTGTCCCCCCGGAGATCGGTATCCGGCTCTCCAAGCTCGGAAATGCGGACATAGTTTGTTCTCAACTTAGGAGAAGAGTTGTTGTAGGCTTGTTCCTCCACAACCGCTACCTAGTGGGTGATCGATGGAGATTTGATTTCTCTCTGATCAGGTTTAAGCCCAATCCGATCATAGACAGTTGCGACCCCCAAGGCGGCAATGCGATATAGCAGCTCGTTCAAAGACGATACATTTGCCGGATACATCTTGTCGGAGTATTCATGGCATATACGGAGATGATTTTTGGTGACTTGGGGGGCAGCCTTTGGCTTAATGGCCGAATGGGCGCCCATGGTGAAGCTGCCAAGTCGGAGGGTCTGCCCTGAAACTAGGGCTCCTCCAGAAGTGATGATGTCGTTGATGACAAGGCGAGCCATCAATCCTTCTATCGGCGACACAGAGGAACTCTCAATGAAAGCACCAATGTCGGTGTCAAAACCAGCAGATCTCAGGTAGGGGGTCCCGAACTATGCGTCTGAGGATCGAAGGTAACAGGAGACAGGAACACGATGTTTACCCAGGTTCGGGCCCTCTTAATGGAGGTAATACCCTACTTCCTACTTTATTGACTTTGATGAGTATAGGGGTTACAAGAGTTGATCTACCTTGAGATTGTAATGGCTAAACCCTAGATGTCTAGCCCGTATGATTATGATCACCTCTACGGACTAAACCCCTCGTTTTATATAGACACCGGAGGGGCCTAGGGTTGTACAGAGTCGGTTTATAGAGAAAGGAATCTTCATATCCGAACGCCAAGCTTGACATCCACGCAAAGGAGAGTCCCATCCGGACACGGGGGAAAGCCTTCCATCTTGTATCTTCACGACCGATCAGTCCGGCCCATGTCACATAGCTCGGACGCCCGAGGACCCCCTAGTCCAGGACTCCCTCACCCCCTCGGGGCACCCCGTAGGTGCTTCTCTAGCCCATCCTGGGTGTTCTGGTCCATAAAAAATCTCCAAAAAGTTTCGCGGTGTTTGGAGTCCGTTTGATATTGATTTCCTGCGATGTAAAAAACAAGCAAAAAACAGCAACTGGCACTGGGCAGTGGGTCAATAGGTTAGTCCCAAAAAATGATATAAAGTTGCTACAAAATGATTGTAAAACATCCAAGAATGATAATATAACGGCATGAATACTTCATAAATTATAGATACGTTGGAGACGTATCACGGCCCAACTTCAGCATCGACAACTCAAGACCCTTGCGAGGGGCCAAGCCTCACCTCGTGAGGCTCAGATGACGTGAGCCATGATGACCAAGGCTGGGCGGGTGCCAGCGGGCGCAGTGTACCAGTTTCCTCTTTGGTGCTAAAGAAGCAAGCGCAGGCGCGGAGTCCCGAGGAATCAGCCAAAGGTTTCCATTCCCGTGCAACAAGACCAAGACCGCCAGGGCGGCAGGAAGAAGGTCATCACCAAGCCCACAACGGCGTCACAACCACAGGCTTTTGCTGGCAAAGACTACTTTTGTCAAGATAAGATGTACTAGTTGTCTCCCTTCGAATTTGGCCGTTATGGGATCCCTTCCCGCCTTCATTTGGGAAGAGGACCAAGGCCACTATAAATAGGACTAGCCACCATCTTAGGGAGGAGATCCGATCCATTCCATCCCCACACTCACCAGCTCACTCGAGCCCAAGAACACCTCTCCTCCTGAGGTTGTTCGCCACTGTACTAGTTCATCCTCAGCCCCTCGAGGCCAATCCACCACAAAGCAGGAGTAGGGTTTTACAACGCAAGGTGGCCCGAACCTGGGTAAATTGTTGTGTCCCTTTTCCTTTGAGTTTGACGAGCTAGGCTGTGAGATCGGCGAGTAGGAAGACTAGGGAGGTTAAGTTCTTTCCACGCACCGCAGACTTTGAATCTCTCAAGGGTCTGCGGAACCCGAACCGACATTTGGCACGCCAGGTAGGGGTGCGTCAAAGATCCGCCACTCTGTTCGCCGCGCTCTGCTGTTGGCTCTCATGGCGGACGCTCCTCCATCGACCGGATCGACGCGCGCCTTCGGTGGATCCAAGGGCCTCCGAGCTTTCACCCCCGCCCTACGGCGGGTGCAGTGGCCACTCAAGTTCAGGCCGGAGTTGCCGCCCCGTTACGACGGCGCGGCAGATCCGATGGGTTTTCCTCCTAGCATACAAGGAGGTAGTTTGGGCGGCCGGCGGCGACGGCAAGGTCATGGCCAACTGGCTCCCCATGGCCCTCGCGGGTGCGCCACGTGCCTGGCTGCTCAACTTGCCAGGGTCTTCAGGGGCCTCCTGGGAGGAGCTGCGCGGCCTCTTCATCACGCGCTTCACGGCGCCCGTACCCTACGCCGTCGCAGCCCTCCTCGGTGGTTCATAGGCGCCGCCCTCGGACCGCCACGTCAAGAAATTCTTCCGCTAGGTGGGTGCCGCCCGCGTACAGCAGGGAACTCCCCCGGGCTGGGCGGCACCTAAAGCTGATCTCACCTTTGACTCAGGAGATCAGCCCGCGACTACTGTAGGCGCCGGTGTGCTCCCGATGCTCTACACCCCCACCATCTACAACGTGGCGGTCACCAAGACCCTCATCGAGGGTGGAGCCGGCCTCAATGTGCTCTCTGTGGAGGCATTCGGCTTGCTTCACGTGCCCCATGGCCGGCTCCGCCCCACCAAGCCTTTCTCTGGAGTCGTCGACGGCTCCACCTGCCCCCTGGGGCAGATCCGCCTCCCCGTCACCTTTGGCACCCGCGACAACTACCGCACCGAGCTTATCGACTTTGACATCGCCTGCATCGGCCTCCCGTACAACGCCATCCTCGGGTACCCGGCCTTGGCCAAGTTCATGGCAGCAACTCACCCTGCCTACAACCTCATGAAGATGTCGGGGAGCAGCGGCGTCCTCACCATGGCAGGAGACACCAAGGAAGCGTTGTTGGCCCTCAAGCTCGCCTTTAGGGCCACAGCGGTCGCACAGTCAAGTGAGGAAGGAGCCTCAGAGGCCCCGGGGGCTGCACTAGCAAAGAAGAAACAATTGTTCTCCCAAGATCGTGCCGGGACGAAGCAAGTGCCGGTTGATGAAGACGGAGCATCGGACGCCACCTTCACCATAGGTGCCAGGCTCCCCCCAGATCAAGAAAGGGCGTTGATCAGCTTCTTACGCGCCAACAAGGAAGTATTCGCGTGGGAGCCCAAGGATCTGGTTGGGATCCC
The DNA here is from genome assembly GCF_018294505.1 of Triticum aestivum. Taxonomy (NCBI): domain Eukaryota; kingdom Viridiplantae; phylum Streptophyta; class Magnoliopsida; order Poales; family Poaceae; genus Triticum; species Triticum aestivum. The sequence goes on from NC_057805.1 coordinate 398,135,319, forward strand.
AGGGGGGGTCATCGAGCATCACCTGAGGGTGTGCCCCAACGTGCACCCTGTAAAGCAGAAGGCACGACGGCAGTCCACGGAGAAGAAAGCATTCATCGTCCAAGAGACTCGCAAGCTGCAGGATGCTGGTGTCATTCGGGAGGTGCGGTACCCGGAGTGGCTGGCAAACCCGGTTGCCGTCCGCAAGAAAGGCTGGAAGGAGCACAAGTGCGTTGATTTCACCAACCTCAACAAGGCTTGCCCTCAAGACCCCTTCCCGCTCCCGCACATTGATCATATCTTCGACTCCACTGCCGAGTGCGACCTGCTGTGCTTTCTCAACGCCTTCTCGGGCTACCACCAAATCAAGATGGTAGTGCAAGACGTTGAGAAGACAGCCTTCTTGACCCCATGCGGGGTGTATTGCTACACCTGCATGCTGTTTGGGCTGCATAATGCCGGTGCAACCTTCCAGCGGCTAATGCACATCGCTCTGGGCCAGCAGCTTGGGAGGAACGCCGAGGCTTACGTCGACGACAATGTGGTGAAGTCTCGGGAGGCAAGGACACTCATCAAAGACCTGGAGGAGACATTTGCCAGTCTGCGCAAGGTGGATCTGCGGCTTAACCAGGAAAAGTGTGTGTTTGGCGTTCCCTCCGGCAAGCTGCTGGGTTTTCTGGTGTCGCACAGGGGAATCGAGGCCAACCCAGAGAATGTCAAGGCGATAGAAAGGATGAGCCCTCCACAAACCCTCAAGGAGATGCAGAAGCTGGCAAGCTATGTGACCTTGCTAGGGCGCTTCATCTCCAAGCTGGGAGAGAGCGCCCTCCCATTCTTCAAGCTGATGAAGAAGAAAGGACCATTCGAGTGGACTCCGGAGGCCCACGCAGCATTCCAAGACCTCAGGAACTACCTCACCAGCCCATCGGTAATGGTGGCGCCACGCCCCCTCGAGCCCCTGGTGCTCTACCTAGCCGCCACGCCTCACTCGGCCAGCGCAGTGCTAGTGGAAGTCCGGGAGGAGCGCCCGGCCAAGGGCAAGCGGAACAGCACACAGCAACCGATTGAAGCGCAGCGGCTTCACGACGGCGCTCCTGAGGCCTCGGCTACCCCAACAGATGACCAAGCCCCTCAGGGCGGTGCTCCTGAGGCCCCGGCTGCCCCGACAAACGACCCAGCTCCCCAGGCTAAACAGCCGCAGGAGATGCAAGGCGCCACCAACACTCCCGCTCTCGTCGAGCACCCGGTGTACTTCGTCGGCACGGTGCTGCGCGATGCGCGGGCACGCTATCCCATGCCGCAAAAGCTCTTGCTCGCGCTCCTCGTCGCCTCCCGGAAGCTGCGCCACTACTTCCAAGGCCACCCCATCAAGATTGTCTCGGCTTACCCGCTGGAGAGGGTGCTCCGGAGCCCCAACGCCGCGGGAAGGGTCGCAGAGTGGAACATCGAGCTGCAGGCATTCCAGCTGGAGTTCAGCACCACCAGGGTCATCAAGGGCGCGGCCCTCGCAGATTTCATGGCAGAATGGGCCGACGTTTCAAGTCGTGAAGTATGCGAGGACTGTTCTCTCCTACCTGGAGACAAGGCACCAGACGGTTGGGTCATGTACTTTGACGGCGCATTCGCACGTCAGGGCGCGGGGGCTAGAGCCATCCTCATCTCGCCCACCCAGGACAAGCTCTACTACGCCCTACAGCTCTGCTTCCAGCGAGGCGAGAAGGTTTCCAACAACATCACGGAGTATGAAGGCCTGATCACTGGGCTCAAGGCTGCAGCAGCCTTGGGAGTGAAGCGCCTCACCATCAAGGGCGACTCCCAGCTCCTCATCAACTTCTCCAAAGAAGAGTACACGCCGAAGGATGAGCACATGGAAGCATACCTGGAGGAGGTACGCAAAATGGAAAAATGATTCTTGGGCTTGGAATTGCAGCATGTGCCGCGAGGCACAAACAAGGAGGCAGACGACATCACCAAGAGGGCGTCCCGACGACTACCTCACAAGCCAGGCGTCTTCGAGGAACGGCTCTTCAAGCCGTCAGCAGCCCCCCTCCCTCACCGTGGAATCAGCGCCACCTCAGGAGGACCTCCCCCGATCCCCTACGACGGGCGCCCCAGCTTGCGGCCCGGCCTCGGGAGCTCGCCTGCTCCTCGCCCTTGAGCCTCAGGAGGGGAGCTGGACTGAGGAGTTCAAGGCGTACTTGCTTCAGGGGACCCTGCCAGAGAAGGAGGAAGACTCGATGCGCGTGGCTCGCCAGGCCAATGCATACTGCATCCAGGATGGTGAGCTTTATCGGAAGCGACCGAACGATGTCTCTCTGCAGTGCATCTCCAGGGAGTAGGGACACGAGCTGCTTCCTAACATACATGTCGGGGACTGCGGGCATCACTCTTCATCACGCACCCTCGTGGGCAAGGCGTTCCGCAGTGGGTTCTACTGGCCCGGGGCGCTCAATGATGCCACCGAGCTGGTGAGATCCTGTGAAGCCTGCCAATTCCATGCCAAGCAGATCCACCAGCCTGCCCAGGGCCTCCAGACCATCCCGCTCTCATGGTCGTTCGTGGTCTGGGGGCTGGACATCCTGGGCATGTTCCCTCGAGCGCCCGGGGCTACCACTACCTCTACGTCGCCATCGACAAGTTCACCAAGTGGGCGGAGGTGGAGGCTGTCCGCGCCATCCCAGCCAGTTCGGCAGTCAAGTTCATCAAGGGCCTTGTGAGCCGGTTCGGGGTTCCCAATCGCATCATCACCAATAACGGCTCGCAATTCACTAGCAACCTTTTCAAAATATACTGTGCTAAGTTGGAATGCAGATATGCTACGCTTCTGTGGCACACCCCAGGAGCAATCGCCAGGCCGAGTGCGCCAACGCAGATGTCCTAAGAGGCCTCAAGGAAAGAACCTTCAAGAAGAAGCTCCAGGCCTACGGCAGGGGCTGGCTCGACAAGCTCCAGTCCGTGTTGTGGTCCATCAGCACCACCGTGACCAAGCCGACGGGCGAAACTCCGTTCTTCCTCGTCTACGGAGCTGAAGCGGTTCTCCCTCATGAGGTCAGGCATCGCTCCGCGTGGGTCTTGGCATTTGACGAGGCACGCCAGGATGCCTCGCGGGGGATGGACCTTGTGCTGGGGGAGGAACGCCGCCGCCAAGCATCGCTCCGAGCCACGAAGTACCAGCAGGCGCTCCGGCGGTACCACTGCTGCAGCGTCCGCTCCAGGACGCTCGAGGTGGGTGATCTCGTCCTGAGGCGGGTGCTTTCCAAGGAGGGGCTGCATAAGCTCTCACCCATGTGGGAGGGCCCGTTCAGGATCGCCCGTGTCTCCAGGCCTAGTGCCACGCGCCTGGAGACACAGGACGGGATCCCCATCCAGAACGCTTGGAACATCCAGCACCTCGGGAAGTTCTACCCATGGAGCAAGGCCCCGTGCCTGGGAAGGTCTCCGCTCGTGACACTCTCACGTAATAATGAGTGGGTCTGTACATGCCCCGGAGTCTTCTGAGTGTCGCCCGCGGGCCTCATGGGGGCTCCCTCCGACGTCCTAGTGGTAGCACTTAGCTCCGCGCTGGTGAGAAGACTAGTCTAGGTGCCGGACGCGGCTGTTCTTTGCTTGCTTTCTGTAGCTGGTTTGCAACTTCTTAATGGAATTTGGAGTTTTTGCATTTCTCGTTTGCCAAGTTGGAATTTTTCTCCTCTTACTTCGCTCGCCTCTCAGTGTTGACCTAGGAAGAGCGGCAATTGCCCGTCGCTTCTCCTCGCGCATCCCGCGCGTGGGGGCTAGGCAGGTGTGTGCGTTTGGGTTCACCCGCACCGCAAGCACACCTCGCCGAAGCCTCGGCTTCTTTAATTCTCGTGAGACGCTCTCGAATGAGCTCGTGGGCGTGCGCACCCTCTTAAGTCCATGCCCCCCGGGCAGCGCGACACGGTGCACTGAGCCACAACTACCCCCTGCTTGGGGGCTCGTGTAAGGAAGAACGAGATGCCTCGTCAAGATTTCTAACAACTCTACAGCTCTACAGCATCTCCTGAGGCCGACAGCTCCTGAGTTGCTAGGAGGGGAGCTCTGCCAGATACCGAAGGGCACATCCTCGCGAGGTGGGAAGCTGTCGCAAGCATATCGAGCAAAGTTACCCTGACCGCACCTGCTCGGGGCACAGATATCACGGCATAGCACCAAGATAATAATCATAGCATAGTGGCATAAGTGCCATAGTTCATTACACACCCCAGCGGGGCCATCTACTTTTTTCAAATGCAGGAGAAAGGAAAGGCTAAACAAAAGTGGCCCGCACGACCGCAGCAACTCCTGAAGCCAGGCTCCGGCAGCCCCGGGCTCAGTCTGAGCCCTCCTCCCGCTTCACCGAGCGCCCGATGCGAGCTCGGCGATGTGGCGGTTGGTCATAGCCACCGTTGCTGGTGCTCTCGCCTGAGGAGGAGCGGCCGCTGCTGAAGGAAGCACGGCCGTCGCCAAGGGCAAGTTCACCCTCGTCGCCGTCGCGCGCCGTCGTCAAGGCCAAGCTCATCGTCGCCACTGTCGTCTTCTGGGCAGCACCACGCACAGCGGCCGTCCACCCTGAACACCCTCACGTAGAGGTTCACGAGGCCGTCGTACCTGAAGTGGAGGGTGCACCTTCCGCTTAGGCCTCGTGCGCAGGCGAACGCCTGCCAACCGCGGGGCAAGGCCACGTTGCCTGTGGCGGTGACCTCGACCCCGGCCCATGAGGCCCGACTGCAGCAGCCGTCAGCCTGCAGCCAGAGGCCGTCAAGCCCCGCGGCCGCCAGTTCGCTAGCAAAGAAGCACAGAAGCTGGAGCCAGGTGCTGGCGGGCCTCTCCGACCACACGACGAACTCCGGGAGCACATCCGCTAAGTGGAAGCACGGCCAAGGAGGCCGGGAAACCACGACGCGCCTTCCCTCATCGCAAGGGCTGCCCCGTCCTCGGTGGCCCCACCATGAGAAGAAGCGTCGCCGCGGCTGCACAAAGCGACGCCAGCCCCCGGAGGAGTGCGCCCGCGTCCCCGAGGGGCTTCCACCGGGGTCGCAGCATATTTGCGGGGGCGGCCGCGGCCTCTCTTCGGCGGCGACGAACCCGGCCCCTCCTTAGGGGCCTTCCCCTTCTCGGCAGCGGAGAACCTCCTCGTCGGCGCCATGGATGCTACAAGGAGACGGGGAAACAAGGAGGAAGAAGGAGGAACGGGCAGCGAGAAGACGGAGATGAGCAAGGGGGCTCTTCCCCTCTCCTCATTTATAGCCGGAGGGAGGCCAACCACCGGCCTCCACGATCGCGCGCAATGATGGTTTTTCTGTGCATGTAGCAGGGACTCGTCAAGTCGAACGATTGTCGAGGCAGCATGGGGAAGCGGAGATGCCCACGTCCCATCAATCGCCACGCGTCGACCAAGGCCGCAGGGGGTTAGGGCCCGCGGCGCTCCGCACTTGCCCTTTGGCTTCGCCCCGAAACCAAGTCCGAGCACGCCTTGGGCCCGGGGGCTACTGTCGGCGTTCTGGGAACGGGGGTACCCAGACTTGCCTGCCTTCGGCCCACGGCGTGGCTCCATCGACGGCCTGGTACGGCCCAGCTTCAGCATCGACAACTCAAGACCCTCGCGAGAGGCCAAGCCTCGCAAGGCGGGCGACACCAAGACCTCCACGAGGAGCAGCCTCCTTAGGCTGGCTCCCGAGGAGCGGAGATATCTATGCAAGTCTCACCTCGTGAGGCTCAGATGACGTGAGCCATGACGACCAAGGCCAGGCGGGCGCAGTGTACCAGTTTCCTCTTCGGTGCTAAAGAAGCAAGCGTGGGCGCGGAGTCCCGAGGAATCAGCCAAAGGTTTCCATTCCCGTGCAACAAGACCAAGACCACCAGGGCGACAGGACGAAGGTCATCACCGAGCCCACAACGGCATCATGACCAAGGCTTTTGCACGCGAAGACTACTTTTGTCAGGATAAGATGTACTAGTTGTCTCCCTTCGAATTTGGCCGTTGTGGGATCCCTTCCCGCCTTCATTTGGTAAGAGGACCAAGGCCACTATAAATAGGATTAGCCACCACCTTAGGGGGAGATCCGATCCATTCTGTCTCCACACTCACCAGCTCACTCGAGCCCAAGAACACCTCTCCTCCTGAGGCTGTTCTCCACTGTACCAGTTCATCCTCAGCCCCTCGAGGCCAGTCCACCATAAAGCATGGAGTAGGGTTTACACCGCAAGGTGGCCCGAACCTGGGTAAATTGCTGTGTCCCTTTTCCTTTGAGTTCGACGAGCAAGGCTGTGAGATCGGCGAGTAGGTAGATTGGGGAGGTTGAGTTCTTCGCACGCACCCCAGAGTTCGAACCTCTCAAGGGTCTGCGGAACCCGAAATCCGACAAGTACTAGATGCAGAATCATTTTGGTCTACTTGTCACGGACATAATGCCTATATTCATGATCATTGCCTTATGATCTTTTCTATCAATTGCTCAAGAGTAATTTGTTTACCCATCGTATGTTTTCTTTCAAGAGAGAAGCTTCTAATGAAACCTATGGCCCTCGGGTCTATTTTCATCATATATTTTCAGATCTATAAACCAAAAATACCAAAAATACCTTGCTGCAATTTATTTATATTTAATTTAGTTTTCTCTTTTATTTATCTTTTATACCTATCCCAATTAGATCTCACTCTTGTTCGTGACCGTGAAGGGATTGACAACCCCTTTTCACGTAGTGTGGAAGTGTTTGTTAGTTTGTGCAGGTGCATATTTAGGGGACTTGCTTGTGCCTACTACTGGATTGATACCTTGGTTCTTAACTGAGGGAAATACTTATCTCTACTTTGCTGCATCACCCTTTCCTCTTCAAGGAGAAAATCAATACAAGCACAAGAAGTAGCAGGAAAAATTTCAGGCGCCGTTCCCGGGGAGGTTCTACATCAAGCCTACCAAGTACCCATCATAAACTCTCGTCTCTTGCACTTAAATTATTTTCCATTTGCCTCTCGTTTTCCTCTCCCCCACTTCTAAAGTGTTTTCAGAAAAACACAAGAATATTTGCCTTTTCATTTGCCCTTCTTTCGTTCGTTTGCTGTTCATTTGCTTGTGTGCTAGATCGCTTGCTTGCCATCATGTCTGAATTTGGGTAGGTTATCATTGAAAAAGATAGTAATAATCTTGAGGGAAGTTTTAATGATTTTGCTAATAATGAACCCCATGAAGAAGAACCTACTATTATGAACACTAAAAAACTCCGTGTTGGTAGCGAAAATATTATTGGAAAAGGGGTGATTCAAGATTTCTTTACTTGTGCCGGTACGTTACCTATGCTAGGAGGGTCAATTCTCAATAAAATGATTAGCCTCGCGGATGCAATATCTTTGCTTATAGTTGAATTTGAAAGACAATTTGTTCACATGCATCCATGCATACAAAGGCTTTTACTAGAATTTTCCAATATTCATGATCCTTCTGTTAACCGTGTCACCACTATATTCTTAGCTCACGAGTTTAGGTTCATCATGAAAGAGGCCGGTGAAATATTTGATCATTATAATATTAATGGTGGTTGTCCTCCTATAGAAGAGATCCTTTTTAATCAAGAAGAAAGTAGGAGATTACAATCTCCGGATTATGTCACTTACAATGAAAATCTAAGAAAGAAGGTCCCTACCGATGTTTTGATTGATAAAATTTCTGAACTTAATGATAATTTTGCTATAAAAGGATTAGGCTTTGTGCTTAGAGATAAACTTAGGGAGTTTAATCAAAGGAATGTCGACAATGAAGAGATAGTTATAAATTACAAAGGGCCGAGAGAGGAACCTATTCCTCCCAAACTTGATCTTATAGATACTTACCCCATTAAATTTAGCCCCTTTGATTATTTTGTTTATCACAAAGAAAGCTTGCTGCTGAGAGGAGGGAGTATGAGATGAGCATGGATGACCTCCCTCACTTCTATTACAATACCTAGATCTATGTTTTATGCCTAGCTAGGGGCATTAAACAATAGTGCTTGTTGGGAGGCAACCCAACTTTATTTTGTGTTTTTTGTTCTTTTTTTAATAAATACAGATTATTACTTCTGTAGTAATTGTGTTTTGGTGTTTTAATTAGTGTTTGAGCCAAGTAAGACCTTTGGGATGGTCTATGGTGAACATTGATTTGATTTTGCTGAATAACAGAAACTTTTGCGCCCAGTAACAAAATTGATTTGAGCTTCTGGAATGTGATAAATTCTTGAATTTTTTTTACACAAGATTGATATACAAATTTCCTAGATTTTCCTAATTTTCAGAATTTTTGGAGGTGCATAAGTATATGAAGTTTCTAGATTACTACAGACTGATCTGTTTTTGACAGATTCTGTTTTCTATGTGGTGTTTGCTTATTTTGATGAATCTATGGGTAGTATCGGGGGGTATGAACCATGGAGAAGTTGGAATACAATATTTATTACACCAATATAAATTTAGAATGAGTTCACAACAGTACCTAAGTGGTGATTTATTTTATTATACGAACAGAGCTTACGAGTTTTCTGTTGAGTTTTGTGTTGTGAAGTTTTCAAGTTTTGGGTAAATATTTGATGGACTATAGAATAAGGAGTGGCAACAGCCTAAGCTTGTGGATGCCCAAGGCACCCCAAGCTAATATTCAAGGACAGCCAAGCATCTAAGCTTGGGGATGCCCTAGATGGCATCCCCTCTTTCGTCTTCAATCCATCTGTAAATTTACTTGAGGCTATATTTTTATTCACCACATGATATGTATTTTGCTTGGAGCGTCTTGTATGATATGAGTCTTTGCTTTTTAGTTTGCCACAATCATCCTCGTTGTGCACACCTTTTGAGAGGGACACGCTTTAATCGTGAATTTATTAGAATACTCTATGTGCTTCTGATACGTCCATTTTGCATCATGTTTTCTTACTGTTATTTATAATGTTTTTATCCATAATAATGCTTTTTGGAGTAATTCTAATGCCTTTTCTCTCATAATTTGCAAGGTATACACCAAGGGGGAGAATTCCGGCACCTGGAAATCTGGACCTGGAAAAGCTACGTTAGGCCACCTATTCTGCACAACTCCAAACAAGCTAAAACTTCACGGAGATTTTTTATGGATTATTTAAGAATTAGTGGAGCAAATAACTACCAAAGGGGGCCCACCAGGTGGGCACAACCCACCTGGGCGCGCCAGGGAACCCGGACACGCCCTGGTGGGTTGTGCCCTCCTCGGCCCACCTCCGTGCCCATCTTCTGGTATATTGGTCATTTTGACCTAGAAAAAATAAGAAGAGGACTTTTGGGACGGAGCGCCGCCGTCTCGAGGCGGAACTTGGGCAGGAGCACTTTTGCCCTCCGGCGGAGCGATTCCGCCGGGGGAACTTCCCTCCCGGAGGGGGAAATCATCGTCATCATCATCACCAACAACTCTCCCATCTTGGGGAGGGCAATCTCCATCAACATCTTCAACAGCACCATCTCATCTCAAACCCTAGTTCATCTCTTGTGTTCAATCTTGTTACCGGAACTATAGATTGGTGCTTGTGGGTGACTAGTAGTGTTGATTACATCTTGTAGTTGATTACTATATGGTTTATTTAGTGGAAGATTATGTGTTCACATCCAATATGCTATTTAATACTCCTCTGATCATGAGCATGTTTATCATTTGTGAGTAGTTACTTTTGTTCTTGAGGTCACGGGAGAAATCATGTTGCAATTAATCATGTGAACTTGATATGTGTTCGATATTTTGATAGTATGTATGTTGTGATTCCCTTAGTGGTGTCATGTGAACGTAGACTACATGACACTTCACCATATTTTGGGCCTAAGGGAATGCATTGTGGAGTAGCAATTAGATGATGGGTTGCGAGAGTGACAGAAGCTTAAACCCCAGTTTATGCGCTATTCCGTAAGGGACCGATTGGATCCATAAGTTTAATGCTATGGTTAGAATCTATTCTTAATACTTTTCTCGTAGTTGCGGATGCTTGCGGGGGGGTTAATCATAAGGAGGAGGTTTATTCAAGTAAGAACAACACCTAAGCACCGGTCCACCCACATATCAAATTATCAATGTAGCGAACACAAATCAAACCAACATGATGAAAGTGACTAGATGAAATTCCCGTGTACCCTCAAGAGCGCTTTGCTTATCATAAGAGACCGTTTTGGCCTGTCCTTTGCCTCAAAAGGATTGGGCTACCTTTCTGCATACTTGTCACTATTATCGTTACTTGCTCATTACAAATTATCTTGCTATCAAACTACCCGCTACTTACAATTTCAGCACTTGCAGACATTACCTTACTGAAAACTACTTGTCATTTCCTTCTGCTCCTCGTTGGATTCGACACTCTTACTTATCGAAAAGAGCTACAATTGATCCCCTATACTTGTGGGTCATCAAGGCTATTTTCTGGCACCGTTGCTGGGGAGTGAAGCGCCTTTGGTAAGTAGAATTTGGTAAGGAAACATTTATATAGTGTGCTGAAATTTATTGTCACTTGTTACTATGGAAAACAATCCTTTGAGGGGTTTGTTCGGGGTATCTTCACCTCGTCCGGAACCACAATTATCTACCCCTCAACCTACTGCACCTACTGAAAACATTGAATATGAAATTCCTTCGGGTATGATAGAACAACTGCTAGCTAATCCTTATGCAGGAGACGGAACCGAACATCCTCATATGCATTTGTTATATGTAGAACAACTTTGTGGATTGTTTAAGCTTGCAGGTTTACCCAGGAAGAAGTTATGAAAAAGGTTTTCCCTTTATCTTTGAAGGGGAAAGCATTGGCATGGTATAGGCTATGCGATGATATTGGATCATGGAATTGCAATCGTTTGAAATTGGAGTTCCACCAAAATATTATCCTATGCATCTAGTTCATCATGATCGGAATTATATATATAATTTTTGGCCTCGTGAAGGAAAAGTATCGCTCTAGCTTGGGGGAGGCTTAATTCAATGTTATATTCATGCCCCAATCATGAGCTCTCAAGAGAAATTATTATCCAGAATTTTTATGCTCGCCTTTCTCGTAATGATCAAACCATGCTTGATACTTCTTGTATTGGGTCTTTTATGAAGAATACTATTGAATTCTGGTGGGATCTTTTGGAAAGAATTAAATGCAACTCTGAAGATTGGGAACTCGACGAAGGTAATGAGTCAGGTATTAAACTTAAGTATGATTGTGTTAAATCTTTTATGGATACCGATGCTTTTAAAAAGTTTAGCACTAAATATGGACTTGACTCTAAGATAGTAGCCTCCTTTTGTGAATCATTTGCTACTCATGTTGAACTCCCTAAAGAGAAGTGGTTTAAATATCACCCACCTATTAAAGAAGAAAATAAAGAACCGGTACCAGTTAAAGAAGAAACTATACTTTATAATGTTGATCCAGTTGTCCCTTCTGCTTATATTGAGAAACCACCTTTTCCTGCTAGGATAAAGGAACATGCTAAAGTTTCAATTGTGGTTAACAAAAGCTATATTAGAACACCTAAACCTGATGAACAAATTAAAGTAGAACCTAGCATAGCTATGGTTAAAGATCTCTTAGAAGAAGACATAGATGGGCATGTTATTAATTTTTCTGAAGAAGCTGCTAGAATTGCGAAACCAGATAAAAGGGACAAACATAGACCTGTTGTGGGCATGCCTGTCATTTCAGTTAAAATAGGAGATCACTGTTATCATAGTTTATGTGACATGGGTGCTAGTGTGAGTGCTATTCCTTACACCTTATATCAAGAAATTCTGAAAGACATAGCACCTGCAGAGTTAGAAGAAATAGATGTTACTATTAAACTTGCTAATAGAGACACCATGTCACCATTTGGGATTGTTAGAGATGTTGAAGTCTTGTGTGGGAAAATAAAATACCCTACTGATTTTCTTGTTCTTGGATCCCCACAAGATGACTTCTGTCCCATTATCTTTGGTAGACCTTTCTTGAACACAGTTAATGCTAAGATAGATTGCAAGAAACAAACTGTCGGTGTTACCTTTGGTGATGAGTCTCATGAGTTTAATTTTTCCAAGTTTAGTAGAAATCTTCATGAAACGGAATTGCCTTATAAGGATGAATTAATTGGTCTTGCTTCTATTCATGTGCCACCTACTGATCCTTTAGAACAGTATTTGCTAGATCATGAAAATGATTTACATATGCATGAAAGAATGAAATAGATAAGATTTTCTTCGAACAACGTCCTCTACTCAAACACAACTTGCCTATTGAAACTCTGGGAGGTCCTCCTCCACCTAAAGGTGATTGTGTGTTTGAATTAAAACAATTGCCACACACTTTGAAATATGCTTATCTTGATGAAAAGAAGATATATCCTGTTATTATTAGTGCTAACCTTTCAGAACATGAAGAAGAAAGATTATTGAAAGTTCTAAGGAAGCACCAAGCTGCTATCGGATAAACTCTTGATGGTTTAAAGGGCATTAGTCCCACTCTGTGTCAGCACAAAACTAATATGGAACCTGATGCTAAACCCGTTGTTGATCACCAACGTCGGTTAAATCCGAAAATGAAAGAAGTGGTAAGAACGGAAATATTAAAACTTCTGGAAGCAGGTATAATCTATCCTTTAGCTGATAGTAGATGGGTAAGTCATGTTCATTGTGTCCCTAAGAAAGGAGGTATTACTGTTGTTCCTAATGATAAGAACGAGCTTATTCAACAAAGAATTGTTACAGGCTATAGAATGGTAATTGATTATAGAAAATTAAGTAAAGCAACTGTTGGGGAACGTAGTAATTTCAAAAAATGTCCTACGCACACACAGGATCATGGTGATGCATAGCAACGAGAGGGGAGAGTGTTGTCAACGTACCCTCGTAGCCGAAAGCGGAAGCGTTAGAACAACGCGGTTGATGTAGTCGTACGTCCCACGATCCGACCGATCCAAGTACCGAACGTACGGCACCTCCGAGCTCAGCACACGTTCAGCTCGATGACGTCCCTCGAACTCCGATCCAGCCGAGCTTTGAGGGAGAGTTCCGTCAGCACGACGGCGTGGTCACAATGATGATGTTCTACCGACGCAGGGCTTCGCCTAAGCACCGCTACGATATTATCGAGGTGGATTATGATGGAGGGGGGCACCGCACATGGCTAAGAGATCAAGAGATCAATTGTTGTGTCTTTGGGGTGCCCCATGCCCCCATATATAAAGGATCAAGGGGGGAGGCGGCCGGCCTAGGAGGAGGGCGCGCCAAGGGGGGAGTCCTACTCCCACCGGGAGTAGGACTCCTCCTTTCCTTGTTGGAGTAGGAGAAGGGAAGGGAGAAGGAGAAGGAAGGAAGGGAGCGCCCCCGCTCCCTAGTCCAATTCGGACTAGTCCAGGGGGAGGGGTGCGGCCATCCTTTGGGGCCTTTCTCTCCTTTCCCGTATGGCCCATTAAGGCCCAATACGGATTCAGGTAACTCTCCGGTACTCCGAAAAATACCCGAATCACTCGGAACCTTTCCGATGTCCGAATATAGTCGTCCAATATATCGATCTTTACGTCTCGACCATTTAGAGACTCCTCGTCAAGTCCCTGATCTCATCCGGGACTCCGAACTCCTTCGGTACATCAAAACACATAAACTCATAATATAACCGTCATCTAACTTTAAGCGTGCGGACCCTACGGGTTCGAGAACTATGTAGACATGACCGAGACACGTCTCCGGTCAATAACCAATAGCGGAACCTGGATGCTCATATTGGCTCCCACATATTCTACGAACATCTTTATCGGTCAAACCGCATAACAACATACGTTGTTCCCTTTGTCATCGGTATGTTACTTGCCCGAGATTCGATCGTCGGTATCTCAATACCTAGTTCAATCTCGTTACCGGAAAGTCTCTTTACTCGTTCTGTAATACATCATCCCGCAACTAACTTATTAGTTGCTATGCTTGCAAGGCTTTAAGTGATGTGCATTACCAAGTGGGCCCAGAGATACCTCTCCGACAATCGGAGTGACAAATCCTAATCTCAAAATACGCCAACCCAACAAGTACCTTCGGAGACACCTGTAGAGCACCTTTATAATCACCCAGTTACGTTGTGACGTTTGGTAGCACACAAAGTGTTCCTCCGGTAAACGGGAGTTGCATAATCTCATAGTCATAGGAACATGTATAAGTCATGAAGAAAGCAATAGCAACATACTAAACGATCGAGTGCGAAGCTAACGGAATGGGTCAAGTCTATCACATCATTCTCCTAATGATGTGATCCCGTTAATCAAATGACAACTCATGTCCATGGCTAGGAAACTTAACCATCTTTGATTCAACGAGCTAGTCAAGTAGAGGCATACTGGTGACACTATGTTTGTCTATGTATTCACACATGTATCAAGTTTCCGGTTAATACAATTCTAGCATGAATAATAAACATTTATCATGAAATAAGGAAATATATAATAACTTTATTATTGCCTCTAGGGCATATTTCTTTCAGTCTCCCACTTGCACTAGAGTCAATAATCTAGATCACATCGCCATGTGATTTAACATCAATAGTTCACATCACCATGTGATTAACACCCATAGTTCACATCGTCATGTGACCAACACCCAAAGGATTACTAGAGTCAATAATCTAGTTCACATCGCTATGTGATTAACACCCAAAGAGTACTAAGGTGTGATCATGTTTTGCTTGTGAGAGAAGTTTAGTCAATGGGTCTGCCACATTCAAATCCGTATGTATTTTGCAAATTTTCTATGTCAACAATGCTCTGCACGGAGCTACTCTAGCTAATTGCTCCGACTTTCAATATGTATCCAGATTGAGACATAGAGTCATCTGGATCAGTGTTAAAACTTGCATCGACGTAACCCTTTACGACAAACCTTTTTGTCACCTCCATAATCGAGAAACATATCCTTATTCCACTAAGGATAATTTTGACCGTTGTCCAGTGATCTACTCCTAGATCACTATTGTACTTCCTTGCCAAAATCAGTGTAGGGTATACAATAGATCTGGTACACAACATGGCATACTTTATAGAACCTATGGCTGAGGCATAGGGAATGACTTTCATTCTCTTTCTATCTTCTGTCGTGGTCGGGTTTTGAGTCTTACTCAATTTCACACCTTGTAACACAGGCAAGAACTCTTTCTTTGACTGTTCCATTTTGAACTACTTCAAAATCCTGTCAAGGTATGTACTCATTGAAAAAACTTATCAAGCGTCTTGATCTATCACTATAGATCTTGATGCTCAATATGTAAGCAGCTTCACCGAGGTCTTTCTTTGAAAAACTCCTTTCAAACACTCCTTTATGCTTTGCAGAATAATTCTACATTATTTCCGATCAACAATATACTTATCAGAAATGTTGTAGTGCTCCCACTCACTTTCTTGTAAATACAGGCTTCACCGCAAGTCTGTACAAAACTATATCCTTTGATCAACTTATCAAAGCGTATATTCCAACTCCGAGATGCTTGCACCAGTCCATAGATGGATCGCTGGAGCTTGCATATTTTGTTAGCACCTTTAGGATTGACAAAACCTTCTGGTTGCATCATATACAACTCTTCTTTAATAAATACATTAAGGAATGCAGTTTTGTTTATCCATTTGCCATATTTCATAAAATGCGGCAATTGCTAACATGATTCGGACAAACTTAAGCATAGATACGAGTGAGAAACTCTCATTGTAGTCAACACCTTGAACTTGTCGAAAACCTTTTTGCGACGATTCTAGCTTTGTAGATAGTAACACTACTATCACTGTCCGTCTTCCTCTTGAAGATCCATTTAATCTCAATGGCTCGCCGATCATTGGGCAAGTCAATCAAAGTCCATACTTTGTTCTCATACATGGATCTCATCTCAGATTTCATGGCCTCAAGCCATTTCGCGGAATCTGGGCTCATCATCGCTTCCTCATAGTTCGTAGGTTCGTCATGGTCAAGTAACATGACCTCCAGAACAGGATTACCGTACCACTCTGGTGTGGATCTCACTCTGGTTTACCTACGAGGTTCGGTAGTAACTTGATCTAAAGTTACATGATCATCATCATTAGCTTCCTCACTAATTGATGTAGGAGTCACAGGAACAGATTTCTGTGATGATCTACTTTCTAATAAGGGAGCAGGTACAGTTACCTCATCAAGTTCTACTTTCCTCCCACTCACTTCTTTCGAGAGAAACTCCTTCTCTAGAAAGGATCCATTCTTAGCAACGAATGTTTTGCCTTCGGATCTGTGATAGAAGGTGTACCCAACTGTCTCCTTTGGGTATCCTATGAAGACGCACTTCTCCGACTTGGGTTTGAGCTTATCAAGATGAAACTTTTTCACATAAGCATCGCAACTCCAAACTTTAAGAAACGACAGCTTAGGTTTCTTGCTAAACCACAGTTCATACGGTGTCCTCTCAACGGATTTAGATGGTGCCCTTTTTAATGTGAATGCAGATGTCTCTAATGCATAACCCCAAAACGATAGCAGTAAATCAGTAAGAGGCATCATAGATTGTACTATATTCAATAAAGTACGGTTATGACGTTCGGACACACCATTATGCTGTGGTGTTCCAGGTAGCATGAGTTTGTGAAACTATTCCACATTGTTTTAATTGAAGGCCAAACTCGTAACTCAAATATTTTATCTCTGCGATCTTATCGTAGAAACTTTTATTTTCTTGTTACGATGATTCTCCACTTCACTCTGAAATTCTTTGAACTTTTCAAATGTTTCAAACTTGTGTTTCATCAAGTAGATATACCCATATCTGCTCAAATCATCTGTGAAGGTCAGAAAATAACGATACTTGTCGCGAGCCGTAACACTCATCAGACCGCATACATCAGTATGTATTATTTCCAATAAGTCAGTTGCTCGCTCCATTGTTCCGGAGAACGGAGTCTTAGTAATCTTGCCCATGAGGCATGGTTCGCAAGTATCAAGTGATTCATAATCAAGTGATTCCAAAAGTCCATCAGCATGGAGTTTCTTTATGCGCTTAACACCAATATGACCTAAACGGCAGTGCCACAAATAAGTTGCACTATTATTATTAACTTTGCATCTTTTGGCTTCAATATTATTAATATGTGTATCACTACGATCGAGATCCAACAAACCATTTTCATTGGGTGTGTAACCATATAAGGTTTTATTCATGTAAACAGAACAACAATTATTCTCTAACTTAAATGAATAACCGTATTGCAATAAACATGATCAAATCATATTCATGCTCAACGCAAACACCAAATAACACTTATTTAGGTTCAACACTAATCCCGAAAGTTATATGGATTGTGCGATGATGATCACATCGTCACTTCATCCTTAACTAGTTTTTCTTCATTCTGCAACTCCTGTTTCAAGTTACTACTCTTTAGCAACTGAACTAGTATCAAATACTGAGGGGT
This sequence comes from Triticum aestivum, assembly GCF_018294505.1. NCBI lineage: Eukaryota > Viridiplantae > Streptophyta > Magnoliopsida > Poales > Poaceae > Triticum > Triticum aestivum. The sequence continues at coordinate 398,152,705 of NC_057805.1, forward strand.
TTAGTAAAGTACACATCAATAACATGTATATCAAATATACCTTTGTTTACTTTGCCATCCTTCTTATCCGCCAAATACTTGGGGCAGTTCCGCTTCCAGTAACCAGTTCCTTTACAGTAGAAGCACTTAGTCTCAGGCTTAGGTCCAGACTCGGGCTTCTTCACTTGAGCAGCAACTTGCTTGCCATTCTTCTTGAAGTTCCCCTTCTTCCCTTTGCCCTTTTCTTGAAACTAGTGGTCTTGTCAACCATCAACACTTGATGTTTTTCTTGATTTCTACCTTCGTCGATTTCAGCATCACGAAGAGCTCGGGATTACTTTCGTCATCCCTTGCATACTATAGTTCATCACGAAGTTCTACTAACTTGGTGATGGTGACTAGAGAATTCTGTCAATCACTATTTTATCTGGAAGATTAACTCCCACTTGATTCAAGCGATTGTAGTACCCAGACAATCTGAGCACATGCTCACTGCTTGATCTATTCTCCTCCATCTTTTAGCTATAGAACTTGTTGGAGACTTCATATCTCTCAACTCGGGTATTTTCTTGAAATATTAACTTCAACTCCTGGAACATCTCATATGGTCCATGACGTTCAAAATGTCTTTGAAGTCCAGATTCTAAGTCGTTAAGCATGGTGCACTAAACTATCAAGTAGTCATCATATTGAGCTAGCCAAACGTTCATAACGTCTGCATCTGCTCCTGCAATAGGTCTGTCACCTAGCGGTGCATCAAGGACATAATTCTTTTGTGCAGCAATGAGGATAATCCTCAGATCACGGATCCAATCCGCATCTTTGCTACTAACATCTTTCAACATAATTTTTCTCTAGGAACATATCAAAAATAAACACAGGGAAGCAACAACGCAAGCTATTGATCTACAACATAGATATGCTAATACTACCAAGACTAAGTTCATGATAAATTAAAGTTCAATTAATCATATTACTTAAGAACTCCCACTTAGATAGACACCCCTCTAATCCTCTAAGTGATCACGTGATCCATATCAACTAAACCATGTCTGATCATCACGTGAGATGGAGTAGTTTCAACGGTGAACATCACTATGTTGATCATATCTACTATATGATTCACGCTCGACCTTTCGGTCTCCGTGTTCCGAGGCCATATCTGTTATATGCTAGGCTCGTCAAGCTTAACCTGAGTATTCCACGCGTGCAACTGTTTTGCACCCGTTGTGTTTGAACGTAGAGCCTATCACACCCGATCATCACGTGGTGTCTCAGCACGAAGAACTTTCGCAATGGTGCATACTCAGGGAGAACACTTATACTTTGATAATTTAGTGAGGGATCATCATATAATGCTACCGTCAATCAAAGCAAGATAAGATGCATAAAAGATAAACATCACATGCAATCAATATAAGTGATATGATATGGCCATCATCATCTTGTGCTTGTGATCTCCATCTCCGAAGCACCGTCATGATCACCATCGTCACCGGCGCGACACCTTGATCTCCATCGTAGCATCGTTGTCGTCTCGCCAATCTTATGCTTCTATGACTATCGCTACCGCTTAGTGATAAAGTAAAGCATTACAGGGCGATTGCATTGCATACAATAAATCGACAACCATATGGCTCCTGCCAGTTGCCGATAACTCGGTTATAAAACATGATCATCTCATACAATAAATTTAGCATCATGCTTTGACCATATCACATCACAACATGCCCTGCAAAAACAAGTTAGACGTCCTCTACTTTGTTGTTGCAATTTTTACGTGGCTGCTACGGGCTTAGCAAGAACCGTTCTTACCTACGCATCAAAACCACAACGATAGTTTGTCAAGTTGGTGCTGTTTTAACCTTCGCAAGGACCGGGCGTAGCCACACTCGGTTCAACTAAAGTTGGAGAAACTAACACCCGCCAGCCACCTGTGTGCAAAGCACGTCGGTAGAACCAGTCTCGCGCAAGCGTACGCGTAATGTCGGTCCGGGCCGCTTCATCCAACAATATCGCCGAACCAAAGTATGACATGCTGGTAAGCAGTATGACTTATATCGCCCACAACTCACTTGTGTTCTACTCGTGGATATGACATCTACGCATAAAACCAGGCTCGGATGCCACTGTTGGGGAATGTAGTAATTTCAAAAAATGTCCTACGCACACACAGGATCATGGTGATGCATAGCAACGAGAGGGGAGAGTGTTGTCCACGTACCCTCGTAGACCGAAAGCGGAAGCGTTAGCACAACGCGGTTGATGTAGTCGTACGTCTTCACGATCCGACCGATCCAAGTACCGAACGTACGGCACCTCCGAGCTCAGCACATGTTCAGCTCGATGACGTCCCTCGAACTCCGATCCAGCCGAGCTTTGAGGGAGAGTTCCGTCAGCACGACGGCGTGGTGACGATGATGATGTTCTACCGACGCAGGGCTTCGCCTAAGCACCGCTACGATATTATCAAGGTGGATTATGGTGGAGGGGGGCACCGCACACGGCTAAGAGATCAAGAGATCAATTGTTGTGTCTTTGGGGTGCCCCGCTGCCCCCGTATATAAAGGATCAAGGGGGGAGGCGGCCGGCCTAGGAGGAGGGCGCGCCAAGGGGGGAGTCCTACTCCCACCGGGAGTAGGACTCCTCCTTTCCTTGTTGGAGTAGGAGAAGGGAAGGGAGAAGGAGAAGGAAGGAAGGGAGCGCCCCCGCTCCCTAGTCCAATTCGGACTAGTCCAGGGGGAGGGGTGCGGCCATCCTTTGGGGCCTTTCTCTCCTTTCCCGTATGGCCCATTAAGGCCCAATACGGATTCCCGTAACTCTCCGGTACTCCGAAAAATACCCGAATCACTCGGAACCTTTCCGATGTCCGAATATAATCGTCCAATATATTGATCTTTACGTCTCGACCATTTAGAGACTCCTCGTCAAGTCCCTGATCTCATCCGGGACTCCGAACTCCTTCGGTACATCAAAACACATAAACTCATAATATAACCGTCATCTAACTTTAAGCGTGCGGACCCTACGGGTTCGAGAACTATGTAGACATGATCGAGACACGTCTCCGGTCAATAACCAATAGCGGAACCTGGATGCTCATATTGGCTCCCACATATTCTACGAAGATCTTTATTGGTCAAACCGCATAACAACATACGTTGTTCCCTTTGTCATCGGTATGTTACTTGCCCGAGATTCGATCGTCGGTATCTCAATACCTAGTTCAATCTCGTTACCGGCAAGTCTCTTTACTCGTTCTGTAATACATCATCCCGCAACTAACTCATTAGTTGCTATGCTTGCAAGGCTTTAAGTGATGTGCATTACCAAGTGGGCCCAGAGGTACCTCTCCGACAATCGGAGTGACAAATCCTAATCTCAAAATACGCCAACCCAACAAGTACCTTCGGAGACACCTGTAGAGCACCTTTATAATCACCCAGTTACGTTGTGACGTTTGATAGCACACAAAGTGTTCCTCCGGTAAACGGGAGTTGCATAATCTCATAGTCATAGGAACATGTATAAGTCATGAAGAAAGCAATAGCAACATACTAAACGATCGAGTGCGAAGCTAACGGAATGGGTCAAGTCTATCACATCATTCTCCTAATGATGTGATCCCGTTAATCAAATGACAACTCATGTCCATGGCTAGGAAACTTAACCATCTTTGATTCAACGAGCTAGTCAAGTAGAGGCAGACTAGTTACACTATGTTTGTCTATGTATTCACACATGTATCAAGTTTCCGGTTAATACAATTCTAGCATGAATAATAAACATTTATCATGAAATAAGGAAATAAATAATAACTTTATTATTGCCTCTAGGGCATATTTCCTTCAGCAACTAGAAAATATCATTACCCTTTGCCTTTTATTGATCAAATGCTTGAAAGATTATCTAAGCACACACACTTTTGCTTCCTTGATGGATATTCTGGCTTTTCACAAATACCTGTTTCTCAACCTGATCAAGAAAAGACTACCTTTACTTATCCCTTTGGAACCTATGCTTATAGACGTATGCCTTTTGGTTTATGTAATGCACCTGCTACCTTTCAAAGATGTATGACTACTATATTCTCTGATTTTTGTGAATATATTGTTGAGGTTTTCATGGATGACTTTTCTGTTTATGGGAAGTCTTTTGATGATTGTTTAAGCAATCTTGAGCGAGTTTTGCAGAGTGTGAACAAAAAAATCTTGTCTTGAATTGGGAGAAGTGCCACTTTATGGTAAATGAAGGCATTGTCTTGGGTCATAAAATTTCTGAAAGAGGTATTGGAGTGGACCAAGCTAAGGTTGATGCAATTGAGAAAATGCCATGTCCTAAAGATATAAAAGGTATTCGTAGTTTCTTGGGTCATGCTGGTTTCTATAGGAGATTTATAAAGGACTTCTCTAAAATTTCTAGGCCTCTCACTAATCTTTTGCAGAAGGATATTCCTTTTGTTTTTGATGATGATTGTTTAGAAGCCTTTGAAACACTCAAGAAAGCTTTAATTTTTGCACCTATTGTTCAACCACCTGATTGGAAGTTGCCTTTTGAAATTATGTATGATTCTAGTGATTATGTTGTTGGTGCCGTTCTAGGACAAAGAGTTGATAAAAATTTGAATGTTACTCATTATGCTAGTAAAACTCTAGACAGTGCTCAAAGAAATTATGCTACTACTGAGAAGGAGTTCTTAGCAGTGGTGTTTGCTTGTGATAAATTTAGACCTTATATTGTTGATTCCAAAGTAACTGTTCACACAGACCATGCTGCTATTAAATATCTTATGGAAAAGAAATATGCCAAACCTAGATTATTCGTTGGGTTGTTTTGCTACAAGAATTTGATTTGCATATCACTGATGGAAAAGGAGATGAGAACTGATCCGTCTCCAACGTATCTATAATTTTTCATTGTTCCATGCTATTATATTATCTGTTTTGGATGTTTAATGGGCTTTAATATGCTCTTTTATATTATTTTGGGACTAACCTATTAACCGAAGGCCCAGTGCCAGTTTCTGTTTTTTTGCCTATTTCAGTGTTTTTAGAAAAGGAATACCAAATGGAATCCAAACGGAATGAAACCTTCGCGATGATCTTTCTTGGAACAAACGCAATACAGAAGACTTGGAGTTGAAGTCTGGAACTCCGCGAGGCAGCCACGAGGCAGGAAGGCACTCCCAGGGGGGTAGGCACGCCCCCCACCCTCATGGGCCCCACGGAGCTCCACCGACGCACTTCTTTCGCATATATATACTCGTATACCCTAAAAACATCAGGGGGAGCCACGAAACCACTTTTTCACTGCCGCAACCTTCTGTACCCGTGAGATCCCATCTTGGGGCCTTTTCCGGTGATCTGCCGGAGGGGGAATCGATCATGGAGGGCTTCTACATCAACACCATAGCCTCTCCGATGATGTGTGAGTAGTTTACCACAGACCTTCGGGTCCGTAGTTATTAGCTAGATGGCTTCTTCTCTCTCTTTGGTTCTCAATACAAAGTTCTCCTCGATGTTCTTGGAGACCTATTTGATGTAATAATTTTTGCGGTGTGTTTGCCGAGATCTCATGAATTGTGGATTTATGATCAAGATTATCTATGAATAATATTTGGTTCTTCTCTGAATTCTTATATGCATGATTTCATATCTTTGCAAGTCTCTTCGAATTATCGGTATAGTTTGGCCTACTAGATTGATCTTTCTTGCAATGGGAGAAGTGCTTAGCTTTGGGTTCAATCTTGCGGTGTCCTTTCCCAGTGACAGTAGGGGCAGCAAGGCACGTATTGTATTGTTGCCATCGAGGGTAAAAAGATGGGGTTTATATCATATTGCTTGAGTTTATCCCTCTACATCATGTCATCTTGCTTAATGCATTACTCTGTTCCTATGAACTTAATACTCTAGATGCATGTTGCATAGCGGTCGATGTGTGGAGTAATAGTAGTAGATGCAGAATCGTTTCAGTCTACTTGACACGGACGTGATGCTTATATTCATGATCATTGCCTAGATATTCTCATAACTATGCGCTTTTCTATCAATTGCTCGGCAGTAATTTGTTCACCCGCCGTAATATGTGCTATCTTGAGAGAAGCCACTAGTGAAACCTATGGCCCCCGGGTCTCTTTCTTATTATATTGCATCTCTTTTATTTACATCAGATCTCGTTTACTATTTTGCAATCTTTACTGTCCAATCTATACAACAAAAATACCAAAAATATTTATCTTACTATCTTTATTAGATCTAACTTTTGCGAGTGACCGTGAAGGGATTGACAACCCCTTTACCGCGTTGGTTGCAAGGTTCTTGATTGTTTGTGCAGGTACTAGGTGACTTGCGTGTAATCTCCTACTGGATTGATACCTTGGTTCTAAAAAACCGAGGGAAATACTTACGCTACTTTGCTGCATCACCCTTTCCTCTTCAAGGGAAAACCAACGCATGCTCAAGAGGTAGCAAGAACCCAGTAGCTGGTAACTTGTCTTGGCTTGAAAATGTGCTTGATCACCCACTTCCTATTGATGATACTTTTCCTAATGAGCAGTTAGCTGCAATAAATGTTTCTCATAGTACTCCTTGGTATGCTGATTATGCTAACTACATTGTTGCTAAATATTTACCACCTAGCTTTACATACCAACAAAAGAAAAAATTCTTCTATGATTTAAGACATTACTTTTGGGATGACCCCACATCTTTATAAGGAAGGAGTAGATGGTATTATTAGACGTTGTGTACCTGAGCATGAACAGGGACAAACCCTACGGAAATGTCACTCCGAAGCTTATGGAGGGCATCATGCTGGAGATAGAACTGCTCATAAGGTATTGCAGTCTGGATTTTATTGGCCTACTCTCTTCAAGGATACTCGTAAGTTTGTCTCATCTTGTGATGAATGCCAAAGAATAGGTAATATCTGTAAGCATCAAGAAATGCCTATGAATTATTCACTTGTTGTCGAACCATTTGATGTTTGGGGATTTGATTACATGGGACCTTTTCCTTCCTCTAATGGGTATACACATATTTTGGTTACTGTTGATTATGTTACTAAGTGGGTAGAAGCTATTCCAACTAGTAGTGCTGATCACAACACCTCTATTAAAATGCTTAAGGAAGTTATTTTCCCAAGGTTTGGAGTCCCTAGATATTTAATGACTGATGGTGGTTCACACTTTATTCATGGTGCTTTTCGTAAAATGCTTGCCAAGTATGATGCTAACCATAGAATTGCATCACCCTATCATCCTCAGTCTAGTGGTCAAGTTGAACTTAGCAATAGAGAAATAAAATTAATTTTGCAAAAGACTGTCAATAGGTCCAGGAAAAAATGGTCTAAGAAATTAGATGATGCACTTTGGGCTTATTGAACAGCATGTAAAAATCCTATGGGTATGTCTCCTTATAAAATGGTTTATGGAAAAGCTTGTCATTTGCCTCTTGAGTTAGAACATAAAGAATATTGGGTAGTTAAAGAACTCAATTATGATTTCAAACTTGCTGGTGAAAAGATGCTATTTGATATAAGCTCTCTGGATGAATGGAGAACCCAAGCTTATGAAAATGCAAAATTACTCAAAGAAAAAGTTAAAAGATGGCATGACAAAAGAATTCAAAAGCGTGAGTTTAAAGTCGGAGAATATGTTCTTTTGTACAACTCTCGTTTCAGATTCTTTGCAGGAAAAATCCTCTCAAAATGGGAAGGCCCATAGGTCATCGAGGAGGTTTACTGGTCTGGAGCCATAAAAAAAATTCCGAAGGTACTAACCCGAAGGTTGTCAATGGACAACGAATAAAGCATTATATCTCAGGTACGCCCATTAATGTTGAAAGTAATATTATCCAAACTTTGACACTGGAAGAACACATAAAAGAGTCCTTCCGGGACACTCCAGAATCGTCAAAATAAGGAGGTACGTGATACGGTCAGTAAACGGACTCCGAAAAATCCGTAAAAATGTTTTTTGTCAGTTTTGGAATATTTTAGAATTTTGGAAATAAAAAACTCCCAGGAAGCGTCCCCTGGTGGGCACAATACACTAGGGTGCGCCAGGCAAGGCGCGCCCAGGTGGGTTGTGCCCACCTGGGACACCTTTCGTACTCCGTTTTTCTCCCGTATGCTTGTCCTCCAAGATAAAAAACTATATATACTTCCCGAACCTGTTAACCACCGTATTGCGAAGAAATCCTCTGTTCTCTTTTTCCCTTGATGTTTTCTGTCAAATCCCAGCTACCATTGCTGCTTCAAGCTCCTCTAAGGACAAGTTCTTCAAGAACGTCATCAACCCATATTTGCGGGAGGTGGTGCAGCACCCTCAGGTCATTGAGATGCATGAGGGGGTGCTTCACCTTCGCGATGTGCCCTGTCCCAAGGGGACGGGAACCGTGGAGGCTAGGCTTGAAGATATGGAGCAAGATGTCTTCCAGTGCAAGGGGATGGTGGAGCGTGGACTCCATGCCAATCACGTAATGATCATGGACCTCTCCCGTGATCTCAAGGTGGATGGCAAGCCCATGAAGGACATCATCTTCACCCTCAACGAGCAAATCAACTTCCTCCAAAGCCACATCTATGACCTCCAGAACCAAGTCTTTGAATATGAGGCGAGGTTTAAAGGTATGAGTTTGGCTGCTAGTCGCAGGACCCATGAGACTCACTCTTCCTCTTATGATGGTGGACCACTGCCATGGAAATCTGAGGACAAGACCTCTTCTTCATCACCACCACCATCTTCTTCACCACCAAAGGAGAAGTAAGTATCGGGTATGGGCACTCCCCTTGGCTTCCACCAAGCTTGGGGGAGGTGCCCCGGTATCGTATCATCCCACTATCTTTTTGCTTTTACTTATCTTAGTTCGATCTTTTTTGCTTTAGATGAAATAAAGTTTAGTTCGATCCTTTCTTCTTTGAGAGTTTGCTTAGTGATCTATCATTGTAATCGAGTGCAAGTTTTATAATAAAGATAAGTTTGAGTTTTTGCGTTCTTTACTTTCATGTTGCAAATAAATAAAAGATATAATAAAGAAATTAAAATAGAAAGGAAATAAATCAATAAGATTATATACTAATCCTATGGTAGGTGATGCACCACATAAGGAAAAGTATAAGTAGAAAATTTTAGTAGAGATTGACAAACATAGCATTAGTCAATGATGCAACTCATGAAAGAATTAATAAGGGAAGAGAAGATTCACATATAAATATACTATCCTAGAAATCTTTTGTGATTGTGAGCCCTCATCAAAATATTATATGCCAAAAAATTTGACGTTGGACAAGGAAGACAACTTAATGGTTTATGTTTGTTTATATTCACATAGAAGTCATATTGTCATAGATCCTTCAACATGTGATGCTTGCCCCTATCTTTGCTAGCCAAAAATTCCGCACTAAGTAGAGATACTACTTGTGCATCCAAAAACCCTTAAACCCAAACCTTATTTTCAAGTGTCCACCATACCTACCTAGGGATTGAGCAAGATCCCTCAAGTAAGTTGTCATCGGTGCAAAAAGGCAATAAAATGTGAGATCATTTACTGTAAGAGAAAATTGAGCGTTGTATGAACTTGTATGACAAAGAATAAAAGTGGCAGACTTCATAATAAAGGTTGTCATCTTAAGGGGCAATACAACGTGACGTTCTCTTGCACTAAGGGATTGAGCATACAAACAAATAAGCGCATGGAAACCTCTGCTTCCCTCGGCGAAGGGCCTATCTTTTACTTTTATGTATTTACTTTTATGCAAAGAGTCAGAGTTTTCCTTCTATTCCTTTTTATTTTTCTCCTTTGGCAAGCATCATGTGGTGAGCAAAGATCTAGGCATATATGTCCAGTTGAATATAGATAGCATGAGTTATTACTGTTGACATCACCGTCGAGGTGAGTATGTTGGGAGGCGAAACTATAAGCCCCTATCTTTCTATGTGTGCGATTGAAATGTTTTGCTCATGGGTACGAGGTGAGTGTTAGCAATCATAGAAGACTATATGATGGTTGAGAATGTGGACTTGCCTAAAGGCTCCGACATGTGACCCTTTCTGAAAAGATGATCAATTATAGTTGCAAAGTTGACTGAGAACATAGTTTGTTGGTTTCTAATAGAGTTTTTGCTTTATACTTCGATTATGTGATGAACTATTACCTATTCATGAGAAGTATATGATAAAAGTTCTGTTATAAAAGTCTTATGTTTAATTTCGTTGTTGTTATAATAATCAACATGATGCTTCTATATCCATATTTTGTTTTTATCGACACCTTTCTCTCAAAGCATGTGGACATGTTTTCGATTTCGGTTTTCGCTTGAGGTCAAGCGAGATCTAAGCTTGGGGGAGTTGATACGTCCATTTTGCATCATGTTTTCTTACTATTATTTATAATGTTTTTATCCATAATAATACTTTTTGGATTAATTCTAATGCCTTTTCTCTCATAATTTGCAAGGTATACACCAAGGGGGAGAATTCCGACAGCTGGAAATCTGGACCTGGAAAAGCTACGTCAGGCCACCTATTCTGCACAACTCCAAACAAGCTGAAACTTCACGGAGATTTTTTATGGATTATTTAAGAATTATTGGACCAAATAACTACCAGAGGGGCCCACCAGGTGGGCACAACCCACCTGGGTGCGCCAGGGAACCCAGGCACGCCCTGGTGGGTTGTGCCCTCCTCGGCCCACCTCCGGTGCCCATCTTCTGGTATATAGCTCATTTTGACATAGAAAAAATAAGAAGAGGACTTTCGGGATGGAGCGCCGCCGTCTCGAGGCGGAACTTGGGCAGGAGCACTTTTGCCCTCCGGCGGAGCGATTCCGTCGGGGGAACTTCCCTCCCGGAGGGGGAAATCATCGTCATCATCATCACCAACAACTCTCCCATCTTGGGGAGGGCAATCTCCATCAACATCTTCAACAGCACCATCTCATCTCAAACCCCAGTTCATCTCTTGTGTTCAATCTTGTTACCGGAACTATAGATTGGTGCTTGTGGGTGACTAGTAGTGTTGATTACATCTTGTAGTTGATTACTATATGGTTTATTTGGTGGAAGATTATATGTTCAGATCCAATATGCTATTTAATACTCCTCTGATCATGAGCATGTTTATCATTTGTGAGTAGTTACTTTTGTTCTTGAGGTCATGGGAGAAATCATGTTGCAAGTAATCATGTGAACTTGATATGTGTTCGATATTTTGATAGTATGTATGTTGTGATTCCCTTACTGGTGTCATGTGAACGTCGACTACATGACACTTCACCATATTTTGGGCCTAAGGGAATGCATTGTGGAGTAGCAATTAGATGATGGGTTGCGAGAGTGACAGAAGCTTAAACCCCAGTTTATGCGATATTCCGTAAGGGACCGATTGGATCCATAAGTTTAATGTTATGGTTAGAATTTATTCTTAATACTTTTCTCGTAGTTGTGGATGCTTGCGGCAGGGTTAATCATAAGTAGGTGGTTTGTTCAAGTAAGAACAGCACCTAAGCACCGGTCCACCCACATATCAAATTATCAAAGTAGCGAACACAAATCAAACCAACATGATGAAAGTGACTAGATGAAATTCCCATGTACCCTCAAGAGCACTTTGCTTATCATAAGAGACCGTTTTGGCCTGTCCTTTGCCTCAAAAGGATTGGGCTACCTTGCTGCATACTTGTTACTATTATCGTTACTTGCTCATTACAAATTAACTTGCTATCAAACTACCCGCTACTTACAATTTCAGCACTCGCAGACATTACCTTACTGGAAACTACTTGTCATTTCCTTCTGCTCCTCATTGGGTTTGACACTCTTACTTATCGAAAAGAGCTACAATTGATCCCCTATACATGTGGGTCATCAGCTTCACTTATATCTTTTGAGCTAGGCAGTTTGCTTTAGTGCTTCACTTATATATTTTTAGAGCACGACGGTGGCTTTATTTTATAGAAATTGTTGAACTCTCATGCTTCGCTTATATTATTTTGAGAGTCTTTAAACATGGTAATTTGCTTAGGTTATGAATTTGGTCCTAATATGATGGGAATCCAAGAAGGATATAATAATATAAGAGCACTGAATATATGAGAAGTTTGATTCCTTGCATTTGTTTTGAGATATAAAGATGGTGATATTAGAGTCATGCTGGTGAGTAATTGTGGATTTGTAGAAATACTTGTGTTAAAGTTTGTGATTCCCGTAGCATGCACATACGGTGAACCGTTATGTGATGAAGTCGGAGCATGATTTATTTTTTGATTGTCATCCTTTGTGTGGAGGTCGGGAGCGCGCGATGGTTAACTCCTACCAACCTCTCCCCTAGGAGCATGCGTGTAGTGCTTTGTTTCGATGGCTAGTAAATTTTTGCAATAACTATGTGAGTCCTTTATGACTAATGTTGAGTCCATGGATTATACGCACTCTCACCCTTCCACCATTGCTAGCCTCTCTAGTACCGCGCAACTTTCGCCAGTGCATTAAACCCACCATATACCTTCCTCAAAACAGCCAACATGCCTACCTATTATGGCATTTCCATAGCCATTCCGAGATATATTGCCATGCAACTTCCACCGTTCCACTTTATTATGACACATACCATCATTGTCAATTTGTCATATTGTTCTCATATGCATGAGGCATTCACATACAGTCATATTTTGTTCTAGTATCGAGTTGTAATTCTTGAGTTGCAAGTAAATAAAAGTGCGATGATCAGCATTATTAGAGCATTGTCCCATGTGAGGAAAGGATGGTGGAAGCTATGATTCCCTCACAAGTTGGGACGAGTCTCCGGGCTTTAAAGAAAGAGGCCAAAGAAGCACCAAAAAAGAGAAAAAAAATGAGAGAACAAGAGAGAAGGGACAATGTTACTATCCCCTTTCCACACTTGTGCTTTGAAATAGAACCATATTCTTCATGATAGAGAGTCTCGTATTTTGTCACTTTCATATACTAGTGGGAATTTTTCATTATAGAACTTGGATTGTATATTCCAATGATGGGCTTCCTCAAATTGCCCTAGGTCTTCATGAGCAAGCAAGTTGGATGCACACCCACTTAGTTTATTTTTGAGCTTTCATACACTTATAGATCTAGTGCATCCGTTGCATGGCAATCCCTACTCACTTGCATCGATATCAATTGATAGGCATCTCCATAGCCCATTAATTTGCCTAGTTGATGTGAGAATTTCTCCTTCTTTTTGTATTGCATGAAAGTTGAAACAGTTTGAGAATACTAAAGTATGAAACAATTGCTTGACTAATACCGGGGTTGTACATGATGAAATACTTTGTGTGGTGAAGATGGAGTATAGCCAGACTATATGATTTTGTAGGGATAACTTTCTTTGGCCATGTTATTTTGAGAAGACATGATTGCTTTATTAGTATGCTTGAAGTATTATTGTTTTTATGTCAACATTAAACTTTTGTTTTGAATCTTATGGATCTAAATATTCATGCCACAATGAATAAGATTGCATTGATAAATATGTTAGGTAGCATTTTTCACATCAAAAATTCTATTTTTATCATTTACCTACTCGAGGATGAGCAGGAATTAAGCTTGGGGATGCTTGATACGTCTCCAACGTATCTATAATTTTTTATTGTTCCATGTTACTGTATTATCTATTTTGGATGTTTTATATGCATTAATATGCTATACTATTTTTGGGAACTAATTAACTCAGAGCCTAGTGCCAATTTATGTTTTTCCTTGTTTTTCAGTTTTACAGAAAAGGAATATCAAATGGAGTCCAAACGGAATAAAACTTTACGATGATTTTTCTTGTACCATAAGACACCTACGTGACTTGGAGAGAGGGCCAGAAGAGTCTCGAGGAGGCCACAAGCCTCTAGGGCACGCACCAGGGAGTGATAACCCACAAGTGTAGGGGATCGTTTGTAGCCTTCTTCGATAAATAAGAGTGTCGAACCGAACGAGGAGCTTAAGGCAGAACAAATATTCCCTCAAGTTCTATCGACCACCGATACAACTCTACGCACACTTGATGTTTGCTTTACCTGAAACAAGTATGAAACTATTTTGCAAGGATAAAACTACGAGTACTTTGCGAGAATAAAACTACGGATAAATTGCAAGGTAATAAAAGTGGATAGCTTTTGCCAACGAGAAAGTCATTTATCCCTAGGCAATCGATAACAAGTACCGGTAATCATTCTTGTAATTTTATATGAGGGAGAGGCATGAGCTAACATACTTTCTCTAATTGGATCATATGCACTTATGATTGGACCCCTAGCAAGCATCCGCAACTACTAAAGATCATTAAGGTCGTGAAACCCAACCATAGCATTAAGTATCAAGTCCTCTTTACTCCCATACGCCATAACCCACTTATCCGTGTTTAGGTTGCGATCACCCCCGCAACACCAACAATAAGCAAACCATGAACATATTGCAACACCCTACAGCAGGGCCCCCTCACGTTTGCGCGATACGGAGGGCACCGTAGGATAGCACCATAAATAAAATATACAATCATACCAACCAAGATCACGATTAACCCATAGGACAAAACGGATCTACTCAAACATCATAGGATAACCTAATATCATTGGGAAATAAGATATGGAGTTGAGCACCATGTTTAACTAGAGCTTACAGCAGAGAGAACAGGTGTTACACCGCTGCATAGAGGGGGAGAAAGTTGGTGTTGACGGTAGCAAGATTGTTGATGTAGATCGTCGTCACGATCCTTGCCCCGGCGGCACTCCGGCGCCACCGGGGAAGAGGGGGAGAGAGCCCCCCTCCTTCTTATTCTTCCTTGCCCCCCCCCCCTAGATGGGAGGAGAGTTCTCCCTCTGGTCCATGGCCTCCATGGCGGCGGGGCGGGAGCCCCTCCGAGATTGGATCTCCCTCTCTGTTCTCTTCTGTTTCGCGTTCCCAAATCTGGCCGAAAACCGTTTCTTACATTCCGGGAGATCCGTAACTCCGATTGCGCTAAGATTTTAACACGATTTTTTTCTGGATATAAGCTTCCTTCCGCCCGAAGTAGAGCTCCAACCGACGTTCGAGGAGGGCACAACCCACCACCACGCGCCAGGGTCCCGGGGCACGCCCTGGTGTCTTGTGGGATGTGTGGTCCTCCGTTTGCGGTGATTCCAACTCCCAAAAATCACGTATATTCCAAGATAATTCTCCGTAAAATTTTATTGCATTTTGACTTCGTTTAATATGGATTTTCTGCGATACAAAAAACATGCAAAAACAGGAACTGGCACTGGGCACTGGATCAATAGGTTAGTCCAATAAATCATATAAAAAGTTGCCAAAAATATGCGAAAGTGATATAATATTGGCATGAAACAATCAAAAATTATAGATACGCCGGAGACGTATTAGCATCCCCAAGCTTAATTCCTGCTCGTCCTCGAGTAGGTAAATGATAAAAAAGATAATTTTTGATGTGGAATGCTACCTAGCATCAACTTGATCATATATCTAGTCATGGCATGAATATTAAGACATAATGATTCAAAGCAATAGTCTATAATTTGACATAAAGACATCAATACTCAGGCATCCCAACAAACAATCATGTCTTTCAAAATATCAACGCTAAAGAAAGTTATCCCTAATAAATCATATAGTCTTGTCATGCTCTGTCTTCTTAACACAAAGTATTTATCATGCACACCCCCGATGACAAGCCGAGCAATTGGTTCATACTTTTTAACGCGCTTCAGCTTTTTCAACCCTCACGCAATACATGAGCGCAAGCCATGGATATAGCACTACGGGTGGAATAGAGTATGATGATAGGGGTAAATATAGAGAAGACAAAAAAGTAAGAAAGTCTCACATTGACGCGGCTAACCAACGGGCTATGGAGATGCCCATCAATTGATACCAACGTGAGGAGTAGGGATTGCCATGCAACGGATGCACTAAGAGCTATAAGTGTATGAAAGCTCAGTATGAAGACTAAGTGGGTGTGCATCTAATCCTATAATGAAAAATTCCCACTAGTATATGAAAGTGACACCATATGAGACTCTCCATATGAAAAACATGGTGCTAGTTTGAGGCACAAGTGTGGTAAGTATACTAACAATGCCCCTTCTCTCTTTGTTTTTTTTTTCTTTCTTCTTTTTCTTTCTTTTTTTTATTTTTTTTTATTTTTTCTTTGTTCTTTTTCTTTTTCTCTCTCTCATTGTCCGGAGTCTCATCTCGACTTGTGGGGGAATCATAGTCTCCATCATCCTTTCCTCACTAGGGCACTGCTCTAAAAATGAATAATGATGATTGTCACACTTCTATTTACTTATAACTCAAAAGAAATAAAAATTACAACTCGATACTTATGACAAAGTATGACTCTATAGGAATGCCTCTGGCAATGTACCAAGATGTGCAATGATCTAGCGTAACATGTATGAAAAATGATGGATGGTGGCTGAGCCACAACTACTATGTCGGCTATATGATCATGCAAAGCAATATGACAATGAATGCTCAAGTCATCAAATGGAACCGGTGGAAGTTGCATGGCAATATATCATGGAATGGCCATGGAAAAGCCCTAATAGGTAGGTATGGTGGTTGTTTTGAGGAAGATATAATAAGGCTTATGTGTGATAGAGCATATCATATCACGGGGTTTGGATGCACCGGCGAAGTTTGCACCAACTTTCGATGTGAGAAAGGGCAATGCACGGGACCATAGACGCTAGCAAATTGCGGAAAGGTAAGAGTGTGTATAATCCATGGACTCACATTAGTCATAAAGAACTCATATACTTATTGCAAAAGTTTATTAGCCCTCGAAGCAAAGTACGACTACGCATGCCCCTAGGGGGATAGATTGGTAGGAAAAGACCATCGCTCGTCCCCGATCGCCACTCATAAGGAAGACAATCAATAATAAATCATGATCCAACTACATAGCATAACGAAAGACTATACGTGCATGCTTCGGGAATCACAAACCTGAACACCAATATTCTTACTAACCACAACCATTTACTAGTACCTCCCACATATTCCATCTCTATATCGCAAAACTATTGCAAGGAATCAAACATATCATATTCAGTGATCCATAAGTTTTATGTAGAATTTTATGACTAACCATGCAAATCCAATTCCTGTTGACTCTCTAAATAGATATAAGTGAAGCACGAGAGATTAATTCTTTCTACAAAATACCATGCTCTAACAAATATAAGTGAAGCAAAAGAGCATTCTACAAACAACGGTTTTCTATGTGAAGAGAAACAGGCAATCCAAACTTCAAATGATATAAGTGAAGCACATGAAGCATTCTATAAAGCCACACTCAAAAGATATAAGTGAAGAGCAATGAGCATTCTATAAATCAAACATGGACTATCTCATACCAGCATGGTGCATAAAAGAAAAGTGAAAACTAAGCACAAAAGATGCTCCAAGATTTGCACATATCACGTGAACGAAACAAAGATGAGAACATAGCGATACTTATTGAAGAAAGATGGGATGCCTTCCGTGGCATCCCCAAGCTTAGACGCTTGAGTCTCCTTGAATATTTACTTGGGGTGCCTTGGGCATCCCCAATCTTGAGCTCTTGCCTCTCCTCCTTCTCCTCATATCGAAACCTCCTCGATCTTTGATCACTTCATCCACACAAAACTCAACAGAAAGCTCGATAAGATCCGTTAGTATAATAAAGTAAATCACTACTCTAAGTACTGTTGCAAACCAATTCATATTTTGTTTTTGCAGTGTAGCTACTGTAATATAACTTTTCCATGGCTTATACCACCGATAGAATCGATAGTTTCATCAAAACAAGCAAAACAATGCATCAAAAACAGTATTTGTCTTAAACAGGACAGTTTGTAGCAATCTGAACATCTACCATACTTCTGGTACTCCAAAAATTCTGAAAAAATTAGGACAATGTAAACAATTTGTACAGCAAGATTGTGCAAGAAGTTTCAGAAACGTTTGACGTTCCAGTAAAAAATGAAAATTCATGCGCTACGGCCAAAGTTTCTGTTTCTGCACCGCACATACCAACAAGCAATCTAATCATCCTAAAGGCAAACCTTGGCACATTATTTTTATAATATAATGGAATTGTACAAGGGGGTAATTATTTTTGTGAGAATCTTCATGAAAAATTCTACATTGTTTCCATGATCATGAACACAAGTGTTCAAGGTCGACCCTCACTTCTCCAATGCATAACTTCTAATCGCTTCTCTTTTGTGAAAAAGTTTTTAGGTTCCCCGCTATATTTTTTTTTGCTTTTAAACTTTATAAAAGCACTCAACAGAAATAAATGAATCTCTAAAACTTCCGGGTTGTCTCCCTGGCAGCACTTTCTTTAAAGCCATTAAGCGAAGCATAAAGTGCTCAAGTAATGGATCCACCCGGGTCCCAAGGTATATCAAAGCCAATTTGAATCAACAATGATTTAGCATTTAGTAGTTAGCACAAAGCAACATATATCAAGCAATGACGAAGTCTAACTCTCTTCCTATGCATCGGCATGTCATACAAGAACAATTCATGCACATCAAGTAAAGGCCAATACATAGCATAAGCAGTTTCTTGTAATTTTATCGTGTTGGAAACATAGGGAGGTGGAGATATAGTTCCTCTCTCATAATAATTGCAAGTAGGAGCAGCAAGCACATGCATATTATACTCATCAAAATTATCATGTGTAGTGGTAGAACGCAACACATCAATGTAATCCTTAATAAGTGCAAACTTCTCCAATATAGTGTAGTTTGGAGAATTCAAAAAGATAATAGGACTATCATGTGTGGGTGCAATAGCAACAATGTCATTCTTAACATAAGGAACTACAACAAGTTCATCTCCATAAGCATAATTTAAATTGGCATCATGGCCACAAGCATCATCAAAAAGGGATATTTCAAATGAATCAACGGGATCATAGTAATTATCATAGCATTCATCCTTCGGTAAGAATGAAGGGGCATTAAACAGTGTATGGGATAAAGAGTTACTCTCATTAGAAGATGGGCGCAGGTGATCAATCCGCTCTTCCTCCTTTTGTTCTTCCTCTATTTTATTGCTATTGTATTGCTATTTTATTGCTATTTGGATTCCATAGACTCCTGCAAAACGATAGTCTCTTCCTGCAAAACGTTAGTCTCTTCCTCATCATTTTCATCCAATGAGCTCACAGCTTATTTGGATTTTATTGCTATTTTACTGGAATTAGAAAAATATGCGTTTTTCAAAATTGCATTAGAGGCCCAAATAAATGTTCACTTTGTTCGCAATATTATTCGAAGACCGGGAAAATTTATTTCAGGATTTTTGGACTCATTTTAGTATTTCTTTTCATAGATTTTACGCATCAGGATTTTTTTTTAAGTCAACCGACCTATCGGGCCGTACCCGAGCCGGACTCGTCCGAGCTCAGGCTTTAAAAGCCGCCGCCCAAGGCCCCAAGGCCCAAGTCGCCGCCGCCAGCCCACGCGCCCCCAAAACCCTAGCCGCCGCGCCGCCGTCCCCGGAGCCGCGGCCACTACGCCGGATCTCGCCGTTGACCCCGCCGCCGGGTTTTTTTCGTCGGTTTTGTTTTCAATAAAAACCCTACACCAGTTTTTGTTTGGTTTTTCTTCGGTTTAGTTAAATAGCGGATGCTCGTCCGTACGTTCGTTTTAATGAACGTTGTTCGTCAGTTAGCCACAGACAGCGAACGTTCGTTCGTTAGACCGTTCGTCTCGTTTTATTTTTCCAGGGTTTTTCTGCGATTATTTTTTATCGTGATTTCTGCCCTGATCTTCGTTTTAGTTTATCTTTTCGCTCGTTTATCCAAATCGGGTGAAACAAGCGACTAGATCTTCGTCTCGAAGCCCTCTTTCAGTTTAACCAACTTGAACAAGATTTTGGTACTGTAAAATTTGACTTTAGTCCAGATTAGTAAGCGGATCTTGTTTCTTTCGTAGTTTGAGTTTCGTTGCTCTGTTTGATTTGATTCTTTTTGCAAACCGGAGTTCTTCAGCTGAATATTCTGGGTAGATCTTCTTATTTGAGTTTTACCCGTGCATCTTTGCTTGAGTGCTTATGTATGCTATTGTTTGTTTGCGATAGAATTCCCGGAGTGCGAAGCGTGCTACTACGAGTCACTAGGTTTTGCGCATCGTCAGCAAGGCAAGTAACACACTGATCATACTCTTTTCATACCCAATTTTTGTGCATTAGTTACAATCCTCGAACACCGCATGATTAGGTTGTGATTAACTTGTGGGTATTGGGAAGTAGATGATGAGGTAGAACCTATTACATGTTTTATTATCAAACCCTTGGGAGTTACTTCTACGTTATGCTTATATTGCCATGCTATGCTCGTAGACGTGGATTGGGTTTGAGAGTATTCATGACAGATCTGAGATTGTTTATTTAATGGTTCAACTTAAGGTGGCAACTTTAATACACATCTGGGTGGATTGTTGGTTTAGGGCACCTGGGGTTATACCAGTGTTGTCCTAGGAGATCCCCGGGTTATACCGTGTGATCCTTCTATGGTCCGCCACCCAGGCTCAAAGGGATCATAAGTTTATTCATGCTAGAAACTTCCGTGTGCAGCCACAAGCTATTATGGGCTCTAGCATAGTTGAGTAAGTTGCATGACCTCTTCCAGTGGTAGGCTAGCAGATGTAGGGGATGTAGGTTGGTACTGTCTACCCGGGGTTAGAGTTAATTATTCTGAAAGACTATGTCTTAGTCATCCGTTTCTCAAACACCATGAAGTGCGAGAAATCCAACAAAGGAGATCGAGTCATGTGGGGAAAAGTGTGCAAGCCTCTGCAGAGTGTACAAACTAATCATGGTTAGCCGTGTCCCCGGTTATGGACAACTTGAGTATCTGGTACTTGAATTATCATGTTGATCTCATCACTCTAAATTAATTTGTTGGGTTGCTAATATACACTTTTTAATTGGGATTGAGGTGGGGGTACCATTCTCAATGTTTCAACCACCATGATAGTTAAATAAAATATATTCCTTTGTTGTAGGAAAAAATTGGCTTTTCGCAAAAACAATTTAACCATAGAGCCTCCACCAGCCATATATGCATGTAGTGATAGCATTTATATGTTCATTGCTCTACTGTGTTATATTGCCAGCATATTCCATGTGCTGGCCCGTTCTCGGGCTGCAACATATCATGTTCCAGACTTTTCAGACGAAGAGTAAGGTGCGCTAGGTCGTTTGTCGTGCACTCAGCTATGCCGTTGGAGTTGATGGACTCACTTTATCTTCCAAGCCTTCCGTTGTTATCTTACTTAGATGGCCTTAAGCCATATTTATTGTAATAAGTTCTCTTTTGAGACATTCGATGTAATAAGTGTGTGATTGCTACTCTGTTATAAATCCTTCGAGTACTGTGTGTGTCGGCATTACCGATCCAGGAATGACACTGAACACAGAGATTTGACCGTCTGAGGTCGGATCGCTACAAGATGGTATCAGAGCCCACGCTAAATGTAGGACACGACCACTAAGATGAGCCATAGGTCACTCTTCTCTACTCATTTCTGACTCCTCTCCATTTTCTACTCTTTAGGATGGCAGACTCGAGGAACAAGTTTGCACAACCGGATGAAGACACACCTTTTGGACGACACTGAAGGAAGTCACTAGGTACCTGAACATCGGAATACCAAGCTTCACCGGGACCTACACCGCCACTTTACCAGAAGAGGGGCGTTGGATGATTCGAGTTCAAGTTCCAGGAAGGACATTCACGCCAGTCACTGAGCCCATAGAGTTTTCCTTTGATGCACCAACCTGGAGTCTAGGCAAGAGCATGGCAGCCCACATTGCTATGGGACGCATCGGAGAAGTCTGCAAACAGGATCTTAAGGACACTATCTACCAGATATGTGGGTGCCGAGATGAGCAATGGGAGATGATCAGCACCAGGAGAGACAGGTCCATTGCAGCTTTCATCCAGGAGTTAAACCAGCACATTCGTCGACAGGAGAACCAGATGTGCGCAGGCATGATAGATTTGAAGAAGGCGATAACTAGGAACATGGAGCTAGAAGAAGAACTCAAGTCTACACGCGACGGATATGAGGAGGAAATCGCAATACTTGTGGAGAAGAACGACGACCTGACAAGGATGCTAGGAATATTCATGGGAGACCACTCGCCAGGAGGAGAAGACGACGAACCCAAGGAAATTCGTTCTGAAGACTACATCATCATCGACGACACCGACTCCGACCAGATGATAGTGATGATGATTATGAAGACGAAGCTGGAGCAGATATCATAGAGT
Source organism: Triticum aestivum (assembly GCF_018294505.1). Taxonomy (NCBI): domain Eukaryota; kingdom Viridiplantae; phylum Streptophyta; class Magnoliopsida; order Poales; family Poaceae; genus Triticum; species Triticum aestivum. Next base: position 398,174,975 of record NC_057805.1, read on the forward strand.
CTTCCACTGATCAAAATTTCTAGATGACCACCATAAGATTAGTAGTATTCCCCCATATATATAGTAGCAGTCCAAGCACTTTTGTAACGATAGTTCTAAATCGATTGTATGCCCTTGCTTGAATTGATTTGGTGTGATATGATTGTGTTTGACTCATGTGCATATGGGTAGTGTTTTCTCACTAGACCCCATTCTATTCTAATCTCTCCCCTCTAAACCCATCAGATGCCTCCGAGACGTGACACCGGATTTGTCTTCCCACCTGAGATCACCCAGTTGATTCAGCAGCAGAATGCCTTGATGCAGATATTAGTCCAGAACCAAGGCAACAACAACAACAACAACAACCCGCCACAACCACCTCCAGTTGACAACTTAGCCCGTTTTCTGAGGTTGCTGCCGCCGGTGTTTTCCAGTAGCACCGAGTCAATAGTTGCGGATGACTGGCTACGCAGGATTGGAAGGGAGTTGACCACCGCAGGTTGCACAGATGCAGAGAAGGTGCGTTTTGCCGCACATCAGTTGGATGGACCGGCAGCCTCATGGTGGGAGAATTACACAGCCACTTTCCCTATAGCCAATATCACTTGGGATCAGTTTCAGCAAGCATTCCGCACTGCACATGTCTCAACTGGAGCTATGAACATGAAGAAGCGTGAGTTTCGCAACTTACGCCAGGGAAACCGTACTGTGGCTCAGTACGTAGACGATTTTAGTAAGTTAGCTCGCTATGCCCCTGATGATGTGGCTACAGATGCCGCAAAGCAGGAGAAGTTTATGGAAGGGTTGAATAATGAGATGAGCATGCAATTGATGGTAGCAACATTCGCTAACTACCAGGAGTTGGTAGAAAGGGCTCTTATGATTGAAGGGAAACAGCAGCAGATTGAGAGCCATAAGAGGAAGTATGGACAGGGGAAGTACAATTCAGGAGCTCAGCAGAAGCCTCGTTTCACCCCGAACTCGGGAGGATTTACCCATAACCATGGAGGCTACACTCACAATGGAGGAAGTACGCCTAACCACAGTGGACCCAAGAATGGAAATGGGAATGGAGCAAATAACAACCAGAACCGCTCTAACCCAGCCACACCCGCCAAGAAGGACCTAAGTCACATTACTTGTTTCAACTGCGGGAAGACTGGACACTATGCCACTGAATTCCCTGAAGCTAAGAACAGAAATGGCAATGGAAGCTCTGGGAAGAAGCCCAACCCTTTCAACAGGGGACAAGTTAACCACGTGAACGTGGAGGAGGTTGAAGAGCAGCCAGATGCAGTTATCGGTAAGTTTTTGGTTAAGTCATTTACCGCTCTCATTCTTTTTGATACTGGTGCATCGCATTCATACATTTCAAGGGGATTTGCGGACAAGTTTAAGTTACCTACCATAGCCCTTAGGACACCCTTGTTAGTAAGCTCGCCAGATGCAGAGTATATGGCCAGCCGATGGTGCGATCGGATACCCTTAACCATTGGTAGCCATGTTTTCCCCTCGGACCTAATAATTTTGGAGTCACAAGGATTGGATGTGATACTGGGAATGGATTGGTTATCAAAGTATGGAGGAAATATTGACTGTGCTAGTAGGTCAATTCTACTCACCACCCCGGAGGGAAAAAGGATCAAGTATGTATCCAGTCATGCGCAGAGGAGAACCCAAGTAAATTCTCTCTCAGGAGTTGTTCAGGAGGAAGTGCCTGTAGTGAAGGATTACCCAGATGTATTTCCAGAGGAGTTACCAGGCATGCCGCCAGATCGAGACATTGAGTTTTTGATAGAGTTATTGCCGGGCACAGGACCAATATCGAAGAGACTATACCGGATGCCCGCAAATGATCTGGAGGAGATTAAGAAGCAGATTAAGGAGTTATTGGAGAAAGGTTACATTCGACGAAGCTCGTCGCCATGGGGAGCCCCAGTGCTCTTGGTTGAGAAGAAGGATGGATCATTAAGAATCGTTGTTGATTATCGTGCATTGAACGAAGTGACGATCAAGAACAAGTACCCACTGCCGATGATCAATGATCTGTTTGACCAGTTGCAAGGAGCTAAAGTATTCTCCAAGATCGATTTGCGATCAGGATACCACCAGTTGAAGATCCGGGAACAGGATATACCTAAGACCGCCTTCACCATAATGTACGGGCTATATGAGTATACGGTTATGTCATTTGGATTGACTAACGCCCCTGCCTATTTTATGAGCATGATGAACAAGGTATTCATGGAGTTCTTGGATAAGTTTGTTGTGGTGTTCATTGACGATATTTTGGTATATTCGAAGAATGAAGAGGAACACAATGAGCATTTGCGTTTAGTTCTCGAGAAGCTCAGGGAACATCAGTTATATGCCAAGTTCAGCAAGTGTGAGTTTTGGTTGAAGGAAGTTGGATTTCTTGGACATGTTATATCAGGAGAAGGTATAGCAGTGGATCCCACCAAGGTTCAGTCAGTCACTGAGTGGTTGGCACCCACATCTGTTGGAGAGATCCGCAGTTTTCTTGGACTCGCGGGATACTATCAGAGATTCATTGAGAATTTTTCCAAGATTGCAAAGCCTTTGACAGCGTTATTGAAGAAAGATACTAAGTTCCAATGGACAGAAGAATGTGAAGCAAGTTTCCAGGAGTGGAAGAAACGTTTGGTTATAGCCCCAGTGCTGATTTTGCCGGATATACGCAAGGATTTCCAAGTGTATTGCGATGCATCTCGCTTAGGACTTGGAGGAGTACTTATGCAGGACGGAAGGGTTGTTTCATATGCCTCGCGATAGCTTCGACCGCACGAGTTGAATTATGCCACGCATGATTTGGAGTTAGCAGCCGTAGTGCATGCGCTCAAGACCTGGAGACATTTTCTTATTGGAAACCGTTGTGATGTGTACACGGATCATAAGAGTTTGAAGTACATTTTCACGCAGAAGGAGCTGAACCTTAGGCAAAGGAGATGGTTGGAGCTCATAAAGGATTATGATATGAAGTTGCACTATCACCCTGGTAAGGCCAATGTCGTAGCAAACGCTTTGAGCCGGAAGAGTTACGCCAATACCCTCGTAAGCGGAGGATTGCCAAAGGAGTTAGCCGAGGATCTCAGGGAGCTTCATTTGGAGATAGTCCCTACAGGTTTTGTTGCAGCAATGGAGGTTCAGTCAACATTATTGGGAAAGATTCGAGAAGCTCAGAAGGATGACAAAGAAATTGCCGAGATAAAGGAGAGAATAAGCACAGGAAAAGCCAAGGGTTTTCGTGAGGATGAGCACGACACCTTGTGGTTTGAGGACCGTGTTTATGTGCCCAATAATGCAGAGATCAGGAATCTGATACTTCAGGAAGCTCATGACTCGCCATACTCAATACACCCCAGAAACACCAAGATGTATTTGGATTTGAAGGAGCGTTTCTGGTGGACTGGAATGAAGAAAGATATTGTCGAGTATTTGGCCGTATGTGATGTATGTCAGAGAGTGAAGGCAGAACATCAGAAGCCAGCAGGATTACTGCAGCCTATGCCGATACCCGAATAGAAGTGGGACAAGCTTGGCACGGACTTCATCACCGGATTGCCCAGGACCCGATCGGGATATGATTCTATTTGGGTAGTAGTGGATCGTTTGACCAAAGTTGCTCACTTTATCCCAGTGAAGACCACCTATACAAGTGCAAAGTTGGCCAAGATATATATGACTAGGATCGTATGTCTGCATGGAGTTCCGAGGACCATCGTATCAGATAGAGGAACACAATTTACTTCAAAGTTTTGGCACCAGCTGCACCAGACTTTGGGTACCAGGCTAGAGTTCAGTACAGCTTTTCACCCGCAGACAGATGGACAGACCGATCAGATTCTGGAGGACATGTTGAGAGCTTGTGCACTAGATTATGGGTCTAGTTGGGACGAAAATTTACCCTACGCGGAGTTCTCATACAACAACAGTTATCAAGCCAGTTTGAAGATGGCTCCTTTTAAAGCTTTGTATGGAAGAGGTGCAGAACACCGTTGATGTGGGATGAAGTTGGAGACCGTCAGTTGTTTGGACCGGATTTGGTTAAAGAATCTGAAGAGAAGGTTAAGCTGATTCGGGACAGACTGAAGGTAGCACAGTCCAGACAGAAGAGTTATGCAGACTCAAAACGCAAGGAGGTATTCTATGAAATCGGATACAGAGCGTATCTCTGTGTGTCACCACTGCGAGGAGTTAAACGCTTTGGAGTAAAGGGAAAGTTAGCCGCGAGATTTGTAGGACCATACCGAGTTTTGGAACGTATGGGAGAGGTGGCCTACATGTTGGAGTTACCCGAAGGACTGTCAGGAGTTCATGATGTGTTTCACGTTTCCCAGTTGAAGAAGTGCCATGCAGAGATGGCCAATATCCCTCTGAGAGATACAGTTCCCCTGGAAGCAATTCAGTTGGATAGTGATCTGACTTATGAGGAGAAACCAGTCAAGATTCTCGAGTTTGCCAGCCGAGTCACACACAGCAAGGATTATCAAGTTTTGCAAAGTTCAGTGGAGCCACCATACCAAGGATGAAGCCACCTGGGAACGAGAAGATGATCTACGCAAGGACCACCCACACCTATTTTCTAGCCAACCCGACTCTCGAGGACGAGACTCATCTTAAGGGGGGTAGGTTTGTAACATCCCAATTTTTTTAATTTGGAATCTTATAAATAGGTCATTCATGCATATCACATTTTATTGCATTTTGCTTTGCGATCCTAGAAAATCCTATGCAACTCAAGGACCCACGGAGAGAGTTGGGGATTTCACGATTTTCATATTTGAATTCTTTCAAATATCGAAGCAAGGATCATTTTGGTTTTAATTATTTTTCTCTTAAAAAATATTTCATATTAAAATATATGAGAGGAGATAATATGAATTCTCCAAAATAAAATAAATATTGGAGGAAAACTGTTAAAATCAAATAAATAATTTTATTTGGATTTTATTGCTATTTTATTGGAATTAGGAAAATATGCGTTTTTCAAAATTGCATTAGAGGCCCAAATAAATGTTCACTTTGTCCACAATATTATTAGAGGACCGTGAAAATTTATTTCAGGATTTTTGGACTCCGTTTAGTATTTCTTTTGTTAGATTTTCCGCGTCAGGATTTAAAAAAAAGTCAACCGACCTATCGGGCCGTACCCGAGCCGGACTCGTCCGAGCTCAGGCTTTAAAAGCCGCCGCCGGAGGCCCCAAGGCCCAAGTCCCCGCCGCCAGCCCACGCGCCCCTAATACCCTAGCCGCAGCGCCGCCGCCGCCGCGTTGGATCTCGCCATTGACCCTGTCGCCGGATTTGTTTTCGGTAAAAACCCTTGACCGGTTTTTGTTTGGTTTTTCTTCGGTTTAGTTAAATAGCGGACGCTCGTCCGTACGTTCGTTTTAACGAACGATGTTCCTCAGTTAGCCGCAGACAGCGAATGTTCGTTCGTTAGCCTGTTCGTCTCGTTTTATTTTTCCAGGGTTTTTTCGCGATTATTTTCGATCGCGATTTCTCCCCAGATCTTCGTTTTAGTTTATCTTTTGCTCGTTTATCCAAATCGGGTGAAACAAGCGCCTAGATCTTCATCTCGAAGCCCTCTTTCTGTTTAACCAACTTGAACAATGTTTTGGTACTGTAAAATTTGACTTTAGTCCAGATTAGTAAACGTATCTTGTTTCTTTCGTAGTTTGAGTTTCGTTGCTCCGTTTGATTTGATTCTTTTTGCAAACCGGAGTTCTTCAGTTGAACTTTCTGGTTAGATCTTCTTATTTGAGTTTTACCCGTGCATCTTTGCTTGAGTGCTTATGTATGCTATTGTTTGTTTGCGATAGAATTCCCGGAGTGCGAAGCGTGCCACTACGAGTCACTAGGTTTTGCGGATCGTCAGCAAGGCAAGTAACACATTGATCATACTCTTTTCATACCCAGTTTTTGTGCATTAGTTACAATCCTCAAACACTGCATGATTAGGTTGTGATTAACTTGTGGGTATTGTGAAGTGGATGATGAGGTAGAACCTATTACCTGTTTTATTGTCAAACCCTTGGGAGTTACTTCTACGTTATGCTTATATTGTCATGCTATGCTCGTAGACGTGGATTGGGTTTGAGAGTATTCATGACAGATGTGAGATTGTTTATTTAATGGTTCAACTTAAGGTGGCAACTTTAATACACATCTGGGTGGATTGTTGGTTTAGGGCACCTGGGTTATACCAGTGTTGTCCTAGGAGATCCCGGGGTTATACCGTGTGATCCTCCTATGGTCCGCCACCCAGGCTCAAAGGGATCATAAGTTTATTCATGCTAGAAACTTCTGTGTGCAGCCACAAGCTATTATGGGCTCTAGCATAGTTGAGTAAGTTGCATGACCTCTTCCAGTGGTAGGCTAGTAGATGTAGGTTGGTACTGTCTACCCGGGGTTAGAGTTAATGCTTCTGAAAGACTGTGTCTCGGTCATCCGTTTCTCAAACACCATGAAGTGCGAGAAATCCAACGGGGGAGATCGAGTCTTGTGGGGAAAAGTGCGCAAACCTCTGCAGAGTGTACAAACTAATCATGGTTAGCCGTGTCCCCGGTTATGGACAACTTGAGTATCTGGTACTTGAATTATCATGTTGATCTCATCACTCTAAATTAATTTGTTGGGTTGCTAATATACACTTTTTAATTGGGATTGAGGTGGGGGTACCATTCTCAATGTTTCAACCACCATGATAGTTAAATAAAATATATTCCTTTGTTGTAGGGAAAAATTGGCTTTTCGCAAAAACAATAACCATAGAGCCTCCACCAGCCATATATGCATGTAGTGATAGCATTTATATGTTCATTGCTCTACTGTGTTATATTGCCAGCATATTCCATGTGCTGACCCGTTCTCGGCTGCAACATATCATGTTGCAGACTTCCCAAACAAAGAGTAAGGTGCGCTAGGTCGTTTGTCGTGCACTCAGCTATGCCGTTGGAGTTGATGGACTCACTTTATCGTCCAAGCCTTCCGTTGTTATCTTATTTAGATGGCCTTAATCCATATTTATTGTAATAAGTTCTCTTTTGAGACATTCGATGTAATAAGTGTGTGATTGCTACTCTGTTATAAATCCTTCGAGTACTGTGTGTGTCAGCATTACCGATCCAGGGATGACACTGAACACAGAGATTTGACCGTCTGAGGTCGGATCGCTACACGAGCATACCAACGCAACATATAAATTTGATCCCATAACAATTTCCCTTTATGAGTCAAGCGATAATCCCTAAAGTATTCACGTTGATCCAACGTTACTCCCATTATATAGTTGAATGGGGTTTTCTCTTGATTATCAAAGTAGTGCATAATATCTTTCACATATCGAGCATTGAGGGTTTTAGGAGGTTCCTCATCTCCATGAGTAGCAAGTGCAACTAATTTTTTTGGTGTTTCGTGTTCCATATCCATTACTAAACATAGAGAAGAACAAAGAACAGGAAATAAAAACTACTTAGTGATAAAGCAAACAAGCACACACGAGAATATTCACCCCACGCTATTGTTCCCCGGCAACGGCGCCAGAAAAAGGTCTTGATAACCCACAAGTATAGGGTATCGTATGTAGCCTTCTTCAATAAATAAGAGTGTCGAACCCAACGAGGAGCTAAAGGCAGAACAAATATTCCCTCAAGTTCTATCGACCACCGATACAACTCTACGCACACTTGACGTTTGCTTTACCTAAAACAAGTATGAAACTATTTTCAAGGATAAAACTATGAGTACTTTGCGAGAATAAAACTACAGATAAATTGCAAGGTAATAAAATTGGATAGCTTTTGTCAACGAGAATGTCCCTAGGCAATCGATAACAAGTACCGGTAATAATTCTTGTAATTTTATATGAGGGAGAGGCATGAGCTAACATACTTTCTCTACTTGGATCATATGCACTTATGATTGGACCCCTAGCAAGCATCCGCAACTACTAAAGATCATTAAGGTCGTGAAACCCAACCATAGCATTAAGTATCAAGTCCTCTTTACTCCCATACGCCATAACCCACTGATCCGCGTTTAGGCTGCTGTCACCCCCGCAACACCAACAATAAGCAAACCATGAACATATTGCAACACCCTACAGCGGGGGGCCCTCACGTTTGCGCGAGACGGAGGGCACCGTAGGACAACACCATAAATAAAATATACAATCATACCAACCAAGATCACGATTAACCCATAGGACAAAACAGATCTACTCAAACATCATAGGATAGCCAAATATCATTGGGAAATACGATATGGAGTTGAGCACCATGTTTAACTAGAGATTACACGGAGAGAAGAGGTGTTACACCGCTGCATAGAGGGGGAGAAAGTTAGTGTTGACGGTAGCAAGATTGTTGATGTAGATCGTCGTCACGATCCTTGCCCCGGCGGCACTCAGGCGCCACCGGGAGAGAGGAGGAGAGAGCCCCCCTCCTTCTTCTTCTTCCTTGGCCTGGGAGGAGAGTTCCCCCTCTGGTCCATGGCCTCCATGGTGGCGGAGGGGCGGGAGCCCCTCCGAGATTGGATTTCCCTCTCTGTTCTCTTCTGTTCCGCGTTCCTAGATCTGGCCGAAAACCGTTTCTTATATTCCGGGAGATCCGTAACTCCAATTGTGCTAAGATTTTAACACGATTTTTTCCAGATATAAGCTTCCTTGCGCCCGAAGTAGAGCTCCAACCGACGTTCGAGGAGGGCGCAACCCATCACCATGCGCTAGGGGCCTAGGGCCCGCCATGGTGTCTTGTGGGATGTGTGGGCCTCCGTTTGCGGTGATTCCTACTCCCAAAAATCACATATATTCCAAAATAATTCTCCGTAAAATTTTATAGCATTTGGACTTCGTTTGATATGGATTTTTTGCGATACAAAAAACATGCAAAAAACAGGAACTGGCACTGGGCACTGGATCAATAGGTTAGTCCAATAAATCATATAAAAAGTTGCCAAAAATATGTGAAAGTGATATAATATTGGCATGAAACAATCAAAAATTATAGATACGATGGAGACGTATCAAGGGGGCGCCCTGAGGGCTTGTGGGCCCCTCGGGAGTCCTCCAACCCTAATTCCACCTCTATATATTCTCAAATATTCCCCCAACATCAGAAGCATCCACGAAAATACTTTTCCGCCGCCGCAAGCCTCTGTTCCGGTGAGATCCTATCTTGGGGCCTTTTCTGGGACCCTGCCGGAGGGGGATTCGATCACGAAGGGCCTGTACATCAACCTTGCTGCCCTTCCGATTATGCGTGAGTAGTTTAGCACGGACCTAAGGGTCCATAGCTAGTAGCTAGATGGCTTCTTCTATCTCTTTGATCTTCAATACAATGTTCTCCTCGATGTTCTTGGAGTTCTATCCGATGTAATATTCTTTTGTGGTGCGTTTATTGAGATCTGATGAATTGTGGATTTATGATCAGATTATCTATGAATATTATTTTAGTCTTCTGTGAACTCTTTTATGCATGATTAAGATATCTTTGTATTTCTCTTCGAACTATCGGTTTGGTTTGGCCAACTGGATTGGTTTTTCTCGCAATGGGAGAGGTGCTTAGTTTTGGGTTCAATCTTGCGGTGTCCTCACCCAGTGACAGAAGGGGTAGCAAGGCACATATTGTATTGTTGCCATCGAGGATAAAAAGATGGGGTTTATGTCATATTGCTTGAGTTTATCCATCTACGTCATGTCATCTTACTTAAAGCGTTACTTTGTTCTTATGAACTTAATACTCTATATGCAGGCAGGAGTCGGTCGATGTGTGGAGTAATAGTAGTAGATGCAGAATCGTTCCGGTCTACTTGTCACGGACATGATGCCTATATTCATGATCATTGCCTTAGATATCGTCATAACTATGCGCTTTTCTATCAATTGCTCAACAGTAATTTGTTTACCCATTGTATGTTTTCTTTCAAGAGAGAAGCCTCTAGTGAACCCTATGGCCCCGGGTCTATTTTCCATCATATATTTTCAGATCTATAAACTAAAAAACCCAAAAATACCTTGCTGCAATTTATTTATATTTACTTTAGTTTGCTCTTTTATTTATCTTTTATACCTATCTCTATTAGATCCCACTCATGACCGTGAAGGGATTGACAACCCCTTTTCGCATTGTGTGCAAGTGTTTGTTAGTTTGTGCAGGTGCATATATCGGGGACTTGCTTGTGCCTCCTACTGGATTGATACCTTGGTTCTTAACTGAGGAAATACTTATCTCTACTTTGCTGCATCACCGTTTCCTCTTCAAGGGAAACATCAACGCAAGCTCAAGAAGTAGCAAAGACCCGGCCCATCACATAATGATGAGCTGGCCCTTAGGGACTACCAACTGCTCAAATTCATAAGTTCAGATATACAAAAGTCCCAGCTCATTATTTCTTAATGACCCGGCCCCTGGGGGTTACATCTGAGTACAATCAAGATGGTTATAGCAAGGGCGGGTCAAGGGTGTTAACCCAGATTTTTCTATGAAGTTTTGTTAAAGTAAGTCTTAAGTATTTCACTACTTTCTCTACTTAAGACTTGGAGGCTACATATATATACATAAGGAAGAAAAACAATAAGTCATACCTCATATTTTTGCTTCAATGTGTTGACCATGGCGATTTTAGTATCCCGGCTTTCAGACAGCCGGGTCAAATACCGTTGGTGAATGGAGTTCACATCTAGGTCCTCCAGAGATGTTTGCGGGTCAAATACCATTGCCAAATATTTGAAGTTTCTGGAGTACTTTGCTTTTCTCCAGTAATCACCACATCCGTATGAGTCTTTCCCAGGGGCGGTTCTGAAATAGGATTTACATTCCCCTCCATAGGAGAAGGGGCATGGGCAGGGCTCACCAGGTTATCTTGTTGAGGCGGCTTGTCCTCGTCAACCGGCTCATCATCGCCAGTCGACTCATTCTCATCAGCTGTTTTGTCCTGGACCTCCGGGTTGTCCGCCGACGGGTCCCGAGAAGGAAATTCAGTCTCCACTGCAGAAGAAGTTGACCCGTCGGGTTTGTTCTTGACAAAAGCTTTAGCCATGAGGTCATATAATGAAGAGTCGGATAAGAAGACAAGTACAATAAGAAGTCATATGAGTTCTTGAAATACTTACCCACGTTGATGATTAAACCGGTACTTGGGGTAGCGCTGAACTCATCAGACGATGGGGACGTCAGCTGGTAGTCTGGGTCACATGGATGGAGAGGCTCTTTAAGTTGTCCGGCTTGAGGGCGCGAAGAAGTTGGACTTTGTGGCACCTCAACCCGTGCCTAACGACGAGCCAGTGAATTTGGCAAGCCTTTTGCCAGTTCTCCGGAATCGCTTTGCGTGTTTCGCTTCGAGGTACCAGCGCACTGACTTTTCTTCAAAAGAAATTATGGGTCTAAGTGAGCATCTGGATGTGACATGGTACCTTTTGAATTGCTCGTCTCTTTTTTGGACAATTGGTTCCAAGTGAGGAAATGGGGTTACCTCGACTTCGCCGGCTGGACTGGACTCAACTTACCCCTGAGGAGAGGGGCGTCATCAAGTTCATTAAAAGACAACCAAGTGAGTCGAGTTCTACCTCAGATTCTTCCTCATCGTCTGGCTCTTCTGCGTTGGTGTCCTTGGGAGGAGTGGGAACTCAAGGTTCAGTTTTCCACCATTCAGAGTTTTCCTAGACAAACAACAAGTCGGCATATTAAATAAGGCAACAAAGCAAGATCATATAAGCACAACGAATGGAAGGTAAAACAAAAGTGCAACTCATCGGAGGTGTCAGGTTGCCTGCAAGGAAAGGAGCTAGGCCTACAACTTCAATTGCCTCATGGGTTTCGCCAAGCAATTTCTTGGTAGACTTCAAAAGATCGGCGACTGACAGATGACCCGGCTGAAGCGCAATCGAGCAACGAACCTCCAATCACTTTTTCAGGAATACACAGAGAGAACCATCCGACTGCACTCAACTGCAAACTAAAGGAACTCCTAACAAGCAGGGGAAAATCTTCCGGATTGCCTATATATGTGTGCATGAGTCGGCCCCTCAGGCTGAGGGGTTGGATTCGCCAACTCATCCAGCACCGGGTCAAATCAACTCCAGTGAGGCCATGAGCCGTTAGAGCGTTTATCTTTGAGTACAAGGGCTGCAATTTTCCCTTTCTGCTTGGGAAGCGAAGCCCAAAAACATGGTTGAAACATCAAGCCGGTCCAATCTATAACCCGGTAGATGGTGTTGGTGCGCTAGAGAAGTGTCTTTGCAGTAAAACCAGGTTTTGTGCCACCCTTTAGGATGGCTCGCTGACTTTACTCCAGGAAAGGCTGAGTTTTTACTACTCTAGATAGTGACCCCTCCAAGTTCTATACTTGGTCCTCCTTTGCATTCTGTCTCATGACTAAGATAGAAAAATTCCTGGAAGAAGCTGATGGTTGGCTCAATCTGGAGATATACCACACAAAACACTTGAACATACACAAATTCAAGATTGAGTTGGGACCAAGGTCTTGAGGCCTGATGCCAAAATTATGGAGCACATCACGAAAGAATTTTGAGCCGGGAGGACGTAAGCCACTGTCCGGGTGGTTACCAAAAATGATGATCTCGTTCTGACCCGGCCTAGGGTGGATTCTTCATTGGGTGCGCGCCATTCTATTTCGCCTTGGGCTAGAAGCAACCCAGAGTCCACTAGAGTTTGCAACCTAAGTGTATACATGATTGATTTGGTCCAGTTGACTGCTTTGTTGGTTTTAGGAGCCATTGGTTCAGTTGTAGTGAAGGTTCAACTACAAGATAGGAAAAACAAGTATAAGCCAGCAAATTATGGAAGCAATCTGGGTTGTGACAATTATGAATCAAACTACGGAGCCGGCTATAAGGACCTGGGTTGTGATTATCAAGATAAGCAAGGTTCTATGATGCACGAACATCTACACATTACAATGGAATTACAAGCCGGCAATAGTTCAAGCCAGCGCAAGCAGAATAAGTGCAATTCATAATCTAATAAGTGGTAAGACAAAGTCCGGGTTGTAGCAATCAAACAGGAAATGTTCAAATTTGATTGTAGCTACAGATCTATAAAACGTCTGAAAAAGAAAGGAAAAACCCTAGTCGCAGCGAAGTTGCTAAGTTGAGAAGCGGCAATGGGATCTATCAAATACAACACAGAGGATATAATAAATATGAATTATGTTGCGGCGAAGGTTGAGAGCCTTGCGGGTGACATATTGGTGACAGTCTAGAACTACGGCTTCGTATGAGATGAACTCTGATGAACACGGGATGAACTACAATGGCATGGATGAGGAATGAGGTACTCACAGATCTATGCAGAGAAGCCCAAAGATGTTGGAGGTCGACGGCGTGGACGCGGCATGTCCGATGGGCTCCAATGACGGCCTTCTTGTTGGTGTGGTCGCTGACTTAACGAGGCGGCGAGCTCGAGAAAGGGCGCAGAGCATCGGAGGCGAGAGGAAGAAGACGAGCCGAGGACAGAGAAGGTAAAAAGAGCCCAAGGAGTCCGTTGTGTTATTTATAAGGGGGATGGAACCCGACACGGCAGGTGCGAGACCCCAGGACGCACAGTATATTTTTGCTAAAAAGGCTCCCCGATTTTCGCGCCTGACAAGTCAAGACATATCCATTTAAAGATATGTTGGTATGTCACGCTTGGATTTTGGAATGCTAGTGGAGTGATGTCACGATATGAGATGACAAAGAAATACTAAGTGTGAAGTAAGCTGCAAGACCCGGCAAATGAATTGACCCCAAACAAGAGGTGGTAAAGAGATAAGAAGATACCGACTCAGGAAGCAGACCCGGAACTTAACTCTTCATGTTTTTGTTTTACTTATCTTATTTCTCAGTATGAAGTTTAACATGGATAAATCCAAGCTAAACTGGGGGCTAATGTTGGGGATGTTCCCGAGCACCAAGACCTGGCTAATGTCTTAACCAGGCCAGAGAGCCAAGAGGCTCCATGGGCCAGAGCTTTTGTCGGGTCATGGAGGAAACAAGAAGGCCCAAGGCCTGACAAGATATTCGCCAGGAGGCCGGCTCATCAAGAAGCCTGGTGGGCCGGCTGACGAAGAAGACTCGGATGGAAGATTGCTTAGCTTGGGAGGAAAGATGAATATAGAGTTAGACTAGAATCCGGGTTAAGAGTACGACCTGAAATCTCATGTAAACCTAGGGACTCAGCCTATTATATAAAGGGCAGTTCCTAGGAACGAAAAGACTAAGTTGCAATCTCTCAAGAGCTAGGTTAGCGAATTCGCATCCTTGTAATCAAGATCTCCAGCAATATCAATCAAGCAGGAAGTAGGTCTTTACCTCCACCCTGAGGGGCCGAACTTGGGTAAACTTGTGTCCTTCGCTCCTGACCAACCTCGTTCAAGCAACCACCTAGTTGTGATGGCCTCCAGACTTAGTCCTTTCACGAGGACATCTGGCGTACCACGACAGGTGCATTTAGTTTGAGGTGTGGGTTGAAATGTAATGCCCTCATCTTGCACCTAGCATGTATTCCTATGTTTGGCTGGACAAAGACTTGAATGCACGGGACGGACGTAGCCGCATCCTCCTCCCCTAAGGAAAAACCTAGGGTTCCTTTGCCTCCCGCCGGCGCCATCGCCGGTCAGCCTCGTCTCCGGTAGCCTTCGGGCCAGGGTGGGGCGGTGGATCCTGACCCTTGCTGGCAGGAGGGCTCTATTTTCATATGTTCCGTTGAGTTTTTTAGGGTTTGTGTCCTGTTCGGGAAGACGAGACGGCGACGACGCCCCGAAGATGGAATAAGGTTCTCCTCGCCTAGCCCTGTCCCGATGGTGTGTCTAGCATCACTGGTGGGCGTTTGGCGGTGTGTCTCCGGCGGATCTATCCTTGGTGGATTTGCTTGGATCTGGTCGTAGTTCATCTATGTTCGTGTGTCTTCAGGTTGGATCCTTCTGATCTATGCTACTCTTCATCGCGACGGTTGCTATTCTGCTGCACTAGTCCTATGGGTCCTTAGCATGACGACTTCCCGACTGTCAACTACAACAAGTTTTGCCCGGCTCCAACGAGGAGGGGCGATGACAGCGGCGCGCCTTTGGCTCGCTTCAGTGCTTGTAGTCATCGCTAGGTGGTCTAGGGATCTAGATGTAATTTTCCTTATTTCTGGTGTTCGTTGTACTATCATGATTGAAGATGAATAGATCGGAAGTTTTCTCGCAAAAAGACTTGAATGCATGGGTTCCACAAAAATATACCCCTCGGCTGAATTTGATCGTTCCTCAAAATCGATGGAACCACCTGGTTCCCGATCGATTAAAGAAAAAAAAAGACTCCTCTCATTATGTAAACCCACATCTCACCCGCCAACCCGATCGACGCCCAACCTCCACTCCTCTCTCCCGCTCAGTTGCATCAGTGAATCTCCCTCATCTCCCACCGGCAGGCGTTGATAACGGCTTGAACTAGAGCTAGGCAACCAAAGCACCTGCTAGCGACGATGACTACTGAAGCGGGTGAGCGGCGTTGGTGGCGACAAGTGGCAGGGACTGGAGGAGGCGAGGGTCGGCATCCTTCATATCCGTCTCCGAACCACTACAAATTCCCAGTTCAACCAAACACGAAAACAGAATTGACCCATCCAATTGTAATGAAATCTTGACATTTAATTCTATTTGGTACTAAACCAAACACACTCCCTTCCTTTCGATTTAGAGCGCCCAATTGAGAAATATTCCAACAAGGCAGCTAGTGAGTGGAGGAACAAATTTTCTAGGTTACAAAATTGTCCAATTGGTGTGCTTGTTTTTCTCAAAAAATTCATGTTTGTGAGTGCTTTAATCTGCATTAACTACATACATGCATGACTAGTAAATGCATCTTTTTAGAAACACATTACAGGGGCAGATGTTTGCAAACACATGCATACACTCACTCTTATGAATGAACGTATACACACTCTACCCCTATGAGCACCTACAAGAGACTGGGCCGGTGGGTTTGTAGATTGATGAAGTTACCACATGCTCCTCACCACTGACAGAAACTTCACCTCCTATTGAAAGAATGTTATGTTTTTATAAGACACCAAAGTATCAAACATGAGATTTGATCCTTGCCACAGGTTGATGTACTGGTTAATTTCTTTTTAATGCGCTCGAAATCTAAACACGTGATGAAGGTGAATGAAAGTAAGGATTACCAAAGTGGGGGAAAATGAGACATGCCCTAGAACCCGGAAACGAGGGAATACATAGGAGCGTCAGCAACAACTCCGGCATACTTTTTGTACATGCGCCATGCAGTATCGGTTCGCTTCGCTGGCCAGCGCCTATAAGGAAATGTCCTCTCATGGAATGGCATTATCCAGCCGATTCCCGGTCATCCATGGATTCCATAGCCGAAGAAGTGGAAGCCGGGCGAGTGGACAGCGCGAACGCATTTCCAGCATTCATTGGTCCTGTGAAAACGCAGATGCCGGGCAATGCACAGCACGAGCACGGTGCAGGCTCAGGCTGCGACCGCGAGGGGACGAGGCCCAGTAGTACGGCCGGCACACTGCCTCACGACCTACTGTACTGTACGTACGTGCCCCGCGCGCCGAGGCAAAACTCGAGGCATTACTAGTGTCATGGTCGGGTCAACATCACGCCGCAGAGCATGGATCCACTCAATCTGCCGCGCCCGCGCCCGAAACCGGAAACGGCACGGCAGGCCGTGTTTATTTTTCTTCCCAGGCGCTGGTATACACCCCAGCAGCACCGCGCGCGTACGGCGTACCTACGTACGTACAGATCATTCAAGGCCGTGTGCTCTGCCCAAGGATGCTCTCTGCCCAGCTCTGCTCGCGTCTGGTAAGGTTTTGCGTGAGACGGGGATCATCGGGAGAGGGAGCCGTGAATTCAATGGGCCTCCCTCGTGGCTTTGGCGCCTGCGTGCGGGGAGCAAGCAAATGGCCAAAATCAATGTCCCTGTGGCGGTGGGTGCACTGCAGATCCGTTCTTGGCCGGCCTCTGCGCCTCTGTGACTGCTTTGCATCGTGTTGCGCGACCGCTGCTCCGGCCGGTTCCACAGTCGCTCGCTCGGTTTAGTCACCGCTCGTCGAGGCAGTAGCATTCATGATGGTTCAGGGCTTGAGGACCGTGGCGGTGGAGCTCCATATCATCAACTTCTTTTTCCTTGCGAAGATCGTCTAATCTTAATTTCAAAAAAAAAGATCGTCTAATCAACTCGAGCATTTTTGCATTGCAAGTGTTTGTCAGGTTTTCCCTAAGATTTTTCTTTTTGCGGGTGAGGTTTTTCGTACAATTTCAATCCTTTACCTTTGGATCAAAACAATGGTGCCACCTAAATTTCTATGGAATAAATTCCTATGCCTTAGTTCCATAGAAATCTAAACATCCGCTCCTACTGAGTGTGTGAAAAAGAAATTGAAATACTATTTAGATGTTTCTAAAAAAAACAAAAGGAATCTACTAGTGTGGTGTCACAAACGCTCTTATATTATGGGACGAAGGGAGTAGTAAGGAAGGAGCTATTTTTGCCGTGGCCAATGTGGAGAGGGGAGTGGTGTAAAATCCAGTCATTCCAAGGCAGGTTTGTGGAGTGTTGAAATTTATAAGCAAATATGATGGTCAAGCTTTTTTAGTAGTGACTTCCATAAACGTGATGTATTTTGTGCAACATACCTTCAAAAGTTCTCCATAACGTTTTCATGGTTTGCACATGTATTGATTGGTAAATATATTTTTTAGGGGTTGCTACATATTAACTATGCTTATACCTAGCTTTCCGGCTGGTAAACGTAAGACCAAACGCTCCGGGTTAAATCTTAAGATCAAAACACACATAAAGACAAGGTCATGGAAGGGAGAATATCCATTGTGCAGTCCCACAAACAGAAACCCTAGGGCACACAAACAGCCCATCCGTCCCCTCTCTCCTCAAATAGGGCCCATGAGCTCTGTCACATGATCCAAAAGATCCTGCACATAGTTCACAACTTCCCACAAGGCACTATTTTCCCCACTAAAAAAACACGACGCTATTTCCCCTAAAAAGCATAGGCTACTATTTATTTGGTGTTGCTAACACTATTTATATTCTCAAAAGGAAAGACAAGCTACTGCTTTTCTTATCCTAAAGGTTGGTGCAATTTTGTTATATTGCTCAAATTTTTTTTAACACATATTGCTCAATTTCTTCTAAGCAAGTCATTCAAAATCAAAGATCGTTTCTTAGACAATCTTCAACCGGGCTGGGCTAACCCCCCACGCCTCCACATGTTCGCGGACACGTCCATAGTGTATGGGCTTGTTCACATTGAACCCCCATTTGTCCGTGCAAATAGCCTCCAAATTATCCGGACACACGCATTCGTGCGAGAGGGGGAGGGGGGGGGTAAGAAAAAGTGGTCGAGTGGACCGTGTCCGATGTGGCGGGTTGTTCGGACAAGTTCATTTTCTTCTCACATATAGATTGGGTTTGGGGGATCGTTTGGATAGACTTTTTATTTCTTTCTGTCCTGTTTTGTTACTTTGTTGTTCGTCCGGGAGGATTTCTCCATTGGAGATGCTCTTACGACACTCTGAGTGCAAATTGCTCTTATAAATTAAGAGGCTGTTCGGAATCTCTCTGCTTCGTAACTCCGCTGCGGAGCGGAGCGGCAGTCAGTGCAATTTTGGCGAGCGACCAGATGGGTGCTCCGCCTGCTCCGCTCCCTAGCGAAGGAGCAAAGTATTGCCGAACACAGCCTAAGTACTACTCCCTCCGTTCTTGAAAAGAGTGTACTTTTAATTTTATTAAAAATTCAAATTTTTTATTTTTGACCGTATTTATATGATAATACATCAATATTTATGCCATTAAAATAGTACTCTCTCCGTCCAAAAATATTTGTCATCAAAACAAATAGAAAGAGATGTATCTAGAACTAAAATACGTCTAGATACATCCCCTTTTATCCATTTTGATGACAAGTATTTTCGAACGGAGGGAGTAACATTAAATTCATGATAAAATATATTTTCATCATATACCTATTTTGTTTCACAAACATTGATATATTTTTGCACAGATTCGGTTAAATTTTAAGATAGTTTAATCCTCAAACAAAATTAAAAGTACACTCTTTCAAGAACGGAGGGAGTACGCAGTTACACAGCGTACGCTATCGGTCCATAGACCAAGTCTGCACGTCCTGAGCGACTGGCATCACACACGCAAACAGCCATACACACGGTCACATGCCTCCCTCGCCCTCGCCCATGGCCATGGACAATAAAGCAAAGGAACGTTTTCTTCGTTTCCGTCTCCCTGTCCTCGCCTCCGCTCGCCGCTTCGCAATGGCGAGCGCGGCGACGGCGAACGACATCTCAGACAACCATACTGTCCCTCCTCCCCCTCGCGCTTCCATGGCGTCCCCTACGAGGGCATCTCGTCCAATGTAGGCGCGGGAGGGCGGCGCCACCGCCACCACCAACGGCAGACAGGGTGGAGCCAGGCATGCATTCATCACTATCCCTAGTTTCCTACCACTGGCGACGAGAGGTGCAGAGAAGGTTAGGGTCTCGGGAGCATACTTATCCGCGTATACGTTCGACGGCGTATCGCACGGATCTACGGCATTCTTGGCGCCGGCCGCTCGGTGTGTTCTTGATGAATTTTGCGATGTTATTTTCCTAGAGTGCAATTTGTTGTGCGGAGGATCTTTGCGAATTCTCCAATGTTTGGAACCTTTTAACTTCTTTTTTCTCTCAAGTTTTTGGTGATTTCAGTCAGAGACTAGAAAACAACAGTAGGGGACTGAAAGGTGGGTGTATTTTGAGGTAATTCTTCTGTGGGTTCTTGAGTGGCCACAGACCCACAGCGTGGTTGATTCTGAAGTCCATACCTTGTGAGATCATGCTCACTGCTGTTTTTTACAACCTCCAGTTTGCTTGAATGGTACCTGTGGTTGAATTCTTGGAATGCTCTTCTGCACAGGAGTCAAGGTTTGGTACCCTGAAATTGTTCATTCGTGTGCTGTCTGCTGTCGCTTAAGGCCATGATAAGGTAGTTCGTTTTTCTTTTCTTTTTCAGAATGCGCGCTTGATTGGGGAATGTGGTTCGATTTGTGCGTTGTTTGTTGCAGTTACTGAATATGTTTGGTTGGTCTGTTGATAAGATGATGTGGACCGGATCTGGCATTGTGCGAAACGGGGCCAGATTTGCACCCTAAGTTTTACAGCTACCAGACTAGAGGCTACCTGTTGATCCTTTGGTGTCAGCAGATATGCTACAACAGCAGAGAGTACACATCAAATCGTCGTGTTTGGTATAAGTATATGTTGCAATTTCCTCTTATATGGCGATAATCTCCGCTTTCTCTTCTTTTATTACCTTGTGCGATTGTAAAATCCTTGAAGCCTGCAAAATTCTTGGCGCTTCTCAACAGGCCGCTTTTCTAGTAAAAACCACCACAACGACTAGAGGGAGCATGATGAGCAATTATTTCCTTGTGTTCGAGCTATCATGGGGACGGCTGAAAGCCTGAAATCACCATCATTCAGAAAAAGGAAAACCATCTTTAATTATACAGTGGATACGCAACATCACGGCTTAGCTGAGCGCTGTGCCACTACCAGTGCTCGTCCGACGGCGCGCACGGCCATCGATTTCCAGTTCTTGTGGATGGGCGCACCTCTTTCCCTGCCTGCAATGATGGCCACGGCTGTGGAGCGAGCGTCGAGGCATCCGGTCAGAGGCTCACGCTCCCCCTCTTTCAGTTAGTGCCGGCCGGACCCAATACCTCTGCAATTATTTCGGGAAAATGCCGGTCCGCTCGTTGCCTGGCGCTCAGTGACTGACGACGACCCCGCGTTCTGTATGGGTGGGCTACAGGGCTGGCTCCGATGAGCTCCGCGCCGTCCAGTTATTTAGACGGGTGCCTTTCTTTCCGGTGCTCCATCATTGCAGAGCTCCGGTGGCTAGCTGTGCGGCGGAACCAAGTTCTCGTCTGCCTTCGCAACTGGTTACGATGTGCTCGAGTGTTTAGGTCTTGTTTGCAGACATGTTTTGGAGAGAAAAAAAATGTACGCCGGATAAAAACATTGCTTTATTGAGAGTTGAACTCAAGACCTCCCGCTTACTAAACGGGTGCTCTAACCAACTGAGCTATGAAAGCTTTTTGTTATAAAATTAGACATTACCGTATATGAACATAAGATATACCTTACAGCCGTGGCATGACGAGGAAAATGTACATGAGCACCGTGCGCATATGTGATCAACAGCTTGAGCATGAGGTGAAGAGTGCTGAGAAACAGAATATCTTGCAAAAGGTAGGATGTTTTTTTTAACGGGAGACGGTTCTCGAATAGGCGCGGACCTACATAGTGCTGAGTGGGAGCCCATGCCCCGCTCAATTTTTGAAAACTAAATAGAAATAGCTTGTGTTCTAAAAGATTTTTTTTCAAATTCTTCAAATTTGTACAATAAGTGCCCCACTCCACAAAAGTTGTAGGTCCGTCCCAGGTCACCAAGGCCACAAAAGCAGCTTCATTGATAATGTTGCAAAATCAAGGTGGAATAGTGCACACTCTTCGGATCGGTCGCCGGAGACTTGCCTGCGACATGAAACCTAATCTGAGAAGACTAGAGACAAGCATGCCATCTGCTTCACCGCCACCATGGCTGTCGTGGAAGCAGGGAGAGACCACCACCGAACGTTGCCAAGACCAGGTGCCCTAGAAGCTTATTCATCGAGCTATTGTCACATCCACCTTTGGCTGCTTCCACCCTCCATGGATGGCCAGCTTGGAATGCAGAAGACGGCCACCGGATGTGGCTTAAGAGCGCCGATGACAAGCTCTTTGATGGCATGATGCCAAACTCCCCTAGGGACACACATGACCTAACACTACTATGAACAAGAAAGGTGCAGTTAGCTCTCCCATCTTTGCCCCGGTGAGCTACACCGGCAACGAAGGTCCAAGATCAGCCCAGAATCAAGATCTGGGAGCCGACTCTCAAGTAGACAAAGGAAGAATCTTTCTCAAAGCGGTTGTTGTTGCTTACACAGAGAACTATGAGCAAGTATGCAGGTTTAGCAAAAAAAAAGTATGAATAAACTAAAAAAATGTCCATTCCCTTTAGATGTACATAATATTGCTACTATTACCACAAAAGAGCCTAACCTATTGGATGAGCCTTTCTCTCTGAAAGAAATTCATGAAGTTGTTTTCCAGATGGAACATGATAAATCCCGTGTCTTTATGCATTTGCTGCAGATTTTTATTAGAATTTTGGGATTTATTCAAATATGATCTCAAGAAATTTGATTTTTTAGGGGGTCTCAAAATATTTCATGATGTTTCTAGTCAGAGCTACAGGCCGATTGTTTAGTTTTCAAAAAAAAAACAGGCCGATTGTTTAGTAGGCAAACTCAGAAATTACACACATCACTTGTTCTTTAGGCCCATATTTATGTCTTCCATCCACATTTTGTGATGTGCTGGGTGTGCCAAGGCCAAGTACAGCTCCAATGTAACTCTGCCCCTGTTTATGGTGGAAATTTTAAAATATCTGGATTAACTATAATTTGTTTACTCTGGTTTTCAAAATATGAATACGCAAAAATACATCAGAATTTAGACTAGTATGTTTACTTAATGTTAGCTCTAATTTTTTTTACAGAAGTCTTGAAGAACATGCTTAATCTTCTTGTGGGTAGAGTTATATCCCTCATTCATAAAAAGTTGTCAATGGGGTGTATATCATGGAACCGGTGCTCATTTTACATGAAGCCTTGAATTTTGTGCACAAAAAGAAACAAGGAGATTTTTTGTCTCCCCTACTCTTTGATCTTGTTGTAGATGCCCTTGCTTTGCTGCTTGATAATGCTAGAAATTCTTAGATTAATTAAAGGACAGCTATATGATACAATAGATGGCGGTGTTAAGATGCTCCAGTATGCTGATGAGTGATGACATTGTATTCCTTCTGAAAATATGATTTTAGTAGTGCTCATCATCTAAAGTTATTTCTTTGTACATTTGAGCAAATGTATGGACTTAAAGTAAGTTTACATATGACTAAATCGTTTTGTTTTTGTGATACTAAAGAGAGATCTCTAGAATACTGAAGGAAATATGCCCTAGAGGCAATAATAAAGTTATTATTTATTTCCTTATATCATGATAAATGTTTATTATTCATGCTAGAATTGTATTAACCGGAAACTTAGTACATGTGTGAATACATAGACAAACATAGTGTCACTAGTATGCCTCTACTTGACTAGCTCATTAATCAAAGATGGTTGAGTTTCCTAGCCATGGACATGAGTTGTCATTTGATTAACGGGATCACATCATTAGGAGAATGATGTGATTGACTTGACCCATTCCGTTAGCTTAGCACTTGATCGTTTAGTATGTTGCTATTGCTTTCTTCATGACTTATACATGTTCCTATGACTATGAGATTATGCAACTCCCGTTTACCGGAGGAACACTTTGTGTGCTACCAAACGTCACAACGTAACTGGGTCATTATAAAGGTGCTCTACAGGTGTCTCCGAAGGTACTTGTTGGGTTGGCGTATTTCAAGATTAGGATTTGTCACTCCGATTGTCGGAGAGATATCTCTGGGCCCACTCGGTAATGCACATCACTATAAGCCTTGCAAGCATTGTAACTAATGAGTTAGTTATGGGATGATGTATTACAGAACGAGTAAAGAGACTTGCCGGTAATGAGATTGAACTAGGTATTGAGATACCGACGATCGAATCTCGGGCAAGTAACATACCGATGACAAAGGGAACAACGTATGTTGTTATGCGGTTTGACCGATAAAGATCTTCGTAGAATATGTGGGAGCCAATATGAGCATCCAGGTTCCGCTATTGGTTATTGGCCGGAGACGTGTCTCGGTCATGTCTACATAGTTCTCGAACCCGTAGGGTCCGCATGCTTAAAGTTTCGATGACAGTTATATTATGAGTTTATATGTTTTGATATACCGAAGGTAGTTCGGAGTCCCGGATGTGATCACGGACATGACGAGGAGTCTCGAAATAGTCGAGACATGAAGATTGATATATTGGACGACTATATTCGGACACCGGAATGGTTCCGGGGGTTATCGGATATATACCGGAGTACCGGGGGTTACTGGAACCCCCCCCCCCGGGGGGGTTAATGGGCCTACATGGGCCTTAGTGGAGAAGAGGAGGGGCGCCTAGGGCAGGCCGCGCGCCCCCTCCCCCTCTAGTCCGAATTGGACAAGGAGGGGGGCGGCACCCCCCTTTCCTTCCTCTCTCTCCCTCCTCCTTCCCCCCTTCTCCTAATCCAACAAGGAAGGGAGGGAGTCCTACTCCCGGTGGGAGTAGGACTCCTCCTGGCACGCCTCCTCCTGGCCGGCCGCCTCTCCCCCTTGCTCCTTTATATACGGGGGCATGGGGGCACCCCATAGACACAACAATTGATCTCTTGATCTCTTAGCCGTGTGTGGTGCCCCCCTCCACCATAATCCACCTCGATAATATCGTAGCGGTGCTTAGGCGAAGCCCTGCGTCGGTAGAACATCATCATCATCACCACGCCGTCGTGCTGACGGAACTCTCCCTCAAAGCTCGGCTGGATCGGAGTTCGAGGGACGTCACCGAGCTGAACGTGTGCTGAACTCGGAGGTGCCGTGCGTTCGGTACTTGATCGGTCGGATCGTGAAGACGTACGACTACATCAACCGTGTTGTGTTAACGCTTCCGCTTTCGGTCTACGAGGGTATGTGGACAACACTCTCCCCTCTCATTGCTATGCATCACCATGATCCTGTGTGTGCGTAGGAATTTTTTAGAAATTACTACGTTCTCCAACAAATACAGGAATATCTTTACTTGTGAAAGATCGTGTCGCCTAGAGGGGGGGGTGAATAGGCGCTTTTAAAATAATTACGGTTTAGGCTTGAACAAATGCGGAATAAACCTAGCGGTTAATTTGACAAGCACAAAACCTACAACAACTAGGCTCACCTATGTGCACCAACAACTAATGCTAAGCAAGATAAACAACTAAGTGATAGCAAGATATATGACAAGAAACAATATGGCTATCACAAAGTAAAGTGCATAAGTAAAGGGTTCGGGTAAGAGATAACCGAGACACGCGGAGACGACGATGTATCCCGAAGTTTACACCCTTGCGGATGCTAATCTCCGTTTGGAGCGGTGTGGAGGCACAATGCTCCCCAAGAAGCCACTAGGGCCACCGTAATCTCCTCACGCCCTCGCACAATGCAAGATGTCGTGATTCCACTAAGGGACCCTTGAGGGCGGTCACCGAACCCGTACAAATGGCAACCCTTGTGGGCGGTCACCGAACCCGTACACTTTGGCAACCCTTGGGGGCGGTCACCGGAACCCGTCAAATTGCTCGGGGCGATCTCCACAACCTAATTGGAGACCCCGACGCTTGCCCGGAGCTTTACACCACAATGATTGAGCTCCGAACACCACCAACCGTCTAGGGCGCCCAAGCACCCAAGAGGAACAAGCTCAAGGGTACCAAGCACCCAAGAGTAATAAGCTTCTCAACTTGTAAGTTCCACGTATCACCGTGGAGAACTCAAACCGATGCACCAAATGCAATGGCAAGGGCACACGGAGTGCCCAAGTCCTTCTCTCTCAAATCCCACCGAAGCAACTAATGCTAGGGAGGAAAATGAGAGGAAGAACAAGAAGTAGAACACCAAGAACTCCAAGATCTAGATCCAATGGGTTCCCCTCACATAGAGGAGAAAGTGATTGGTGGAAATGTGGATCTAGATCTCCTCTCTCTTTCCCCTCGAAAACTAGCAAGAATCCATGGAGGGATTGAGAGTTAGCAAGCTCGAAGAAGGTCAACAATGGGGTAAGAACACGAGCTCAAGAGATGATGTAGAATGGGGAAGAAGACCCCCTTATATAGTGGGGGGAACAATCCAACCGTTACCCCCACTTCAGCCCCGCAGAGAGCGGTACTACCGCTTGGCCAGCGGTACTACCGCTTGCCCCTATAAGCGGTACTACCGCTCCCTCTCGCGGTACTGCCGCTGGGCCCAGAGCGGTACTACCGCGGTGGCAGGGCGGTACTACCGCATACGAGCGGTACTACGGCCCACACTGCCGCGGCTAGTACCGTAAAACCCGACACGAAAAAAGACCCCTCGAATCGAGGCGATATTAGCACGAGACCGCAACGGTACTACGGCTGGGGGCTACCAGCGGTACTACCGCTCAGGAGCGGTACTACCGCTCTAGAGTGGTACTACCGCTTGTAGCACCCAAGCGGTACTACCGCTCCGGGCCGCGGTACTACCGCTAGGAAACCAAAACAGCCATAACTTCTGCATATGAGCTCCGAATTGAGCAAACTCAAGCTTGTTGGATAGAGGAAGACGAGTAGCATCAAAACAGCTTGTTGGTTATAGTAAGAAGAGGCAGGGGAGGTATGCCAACAAATAGAGGAGTGAAACCTCCAACCGAGAAGAACCGGCATAACCTCCAACATCGAAAACATCATAGAAGATGCGACTGAACTCCGTTTTCGATGAACTCGAGCTTGTCATCAAGATGACCATAAGCTCCAAAACTCACAACGAGAAGAACCAAACAAGAACCAATAAAGATGACACAAGGATGCAATGGTTTGAGCTCTCTACGAATGATACGATCAAGCTACTCATCGAGAGCCCCCCTTGATAGTACGGCAATCGATCCTATAACCCGGTCTCCCAACTACCATCATGAGACCGGTAAAATAGAAAACCTATCAAGGGCAAACCTTTGCCTTGCACATGGTCCACTTGAGCTAGATGATGACGATCTTGACTCCCTCAAGTTGGACCACCTTTCTTGGTTGCGTTGGCTCGATGAAGACTAGTTGATTGCTCCCCCATACTCCACTATGGGTGAGCCACTCTTTCACACATCTTCACAAGTCCATTGTCACCACAATGGACGACAAGCTTCAAGCATTTGATCTCTTCATGATGCTTCACTTGAACTTGCACACCGCAACCTAACCCCATAAAGAACTCTCACGAAGATCATGGGTTAGTACACAAAGCGTAATTGACAATGCTCACCACACCATGGGATCGCTTGATCCCTCTCGGTACATCTTCTACGCTTTGTGAGTTGATCAAGTTGATTCACTCTTGACTTAGTCTTGATCAACCATGAATCTTTTCAACTCTCTTCATTTGGATGATGTCTTGAAGATATATATGAATGATCACACAATCTTCTTCTGCAAGACATGCTTGCAATAAGCTCAACTCTCACATGACCAATCTTTGGATAATTCCTTAATAACACCTTGGTCACCACATAAACTCCTTGAAACCAACACATGAACTTCAAGAAATGCCTATGGACAAATCCTTCAAATATAACTCAAGGCAACCATTAGTCCATAGAGATTGTCATCAATTACCAAAACCAAACATGGGGGCACCGCATGTTCTTTCAACTTGCCCTGTTGAGGAATTGCCAATGAAGTACCATGGCATTCTTGTACATGGGTCTTGGATTTATGACAAACCTGAAAAATTCTAGAGGATAAATTAGAGAAAATATGTGAATGATGGCCAGGGGAAATGTCTTCTATAGGAGGCATATTGGTTTATTTCATTCCTTCCTTTCTAACATACATTTGTATGCAATGCCATTCTACAAGCTTCCTGTTGGCAATAGGAAAAGAATGATCTTTTTTAGACCTAGAATTCTTTGGCAAGAAGACCCATGCAAGAAAAGATATCATTTGATCAGATGGCCTAAGGTATGTCAGTAAAAGTGCATCTCTTAAACATCCCTACTGGATTTGGGTGATCAATGGCAAACCAATATAGACGATTAACTGTCCATCAAGTTTATTTTAGGAATTTAGTATTATGGTTTGAGTGGAACATCAATGGTGAAATGTGCCTCCACATTTTTAAGAAGTCGTCTCCTCCAAGAGATAAACATGTAATTCACGCTCTCTGATACCATTTGCCACGCTCATGCAACGAGATGCATGCATGCATGATCGATGGTGTGTCTGAGGTGGACCAATCGCAAGAGCCCTATGGTTATGAGCAGCCCTAGGTATTGAAGGAGAAAGTCCACGCAAACTATACAGAGGTGCTACAAAATGTCGCTGATGTTGAGATCACGGCGTCAGATGAATGCCACATCACACTTGCTCTCATTGATCATGAGAATTGTTACTTATTTGAAGGCACACATAATGTGTAGAAGGAGCTAAACTCCCTTGCGCACTATGTTGGCGAGGATGATTGTGTCGTTTGAGTGTAGAAAAATCGGCGCATCTTTCATGACTCTTTGTCGTGCATATTATGTTATATTTATAGATTAATATTATAGTTGATATATGTATACACAGACGACACCATCCACCTCACGAATTCAAAGGAGCACATAATCTCTTCATATGCCCTAAAACTACTGCCCAAATTACCCTTCAAAGAAGAAAAGAAAAGGACCCCAAAGTGTATAGAACACCCTGTTAATGGGCGGTTGAATTTGATTTAGTACCGCACTTCTCTATGATCTATCAGTATTAAAATGTACGTAAAAAAAGCTCACGAAGTAACATGTCCTTAACCCGACAACAATTTCTTCGGGTGCATTTTAGTAATATGGTGTAACATTATAAAGCCTTCCCTCCTAAGAAATCTTTCTCTCGCAATGATTTGCAGCATATACTCTCTCTCTCTCTTCTGTGAGAGGGATTTGGAGCATATATACTCAGATGGATAAAATAATAGAGTCGACAATTAGCAAACAGAACGCAACAAAACATGTACTGCAGAAAGATGTTCAAATATTTATCTAGTTAAGGTGAGAATTTTCACAGCTATGTTGTTCGCTCCTTTATACTCCGGGGGGCCCTCTGAAATGGTTCGTTGATTCTTTTCTTTGGGGCTAATGCTTCGTGAAGATAAAGATTCTATTTCTCTCTTTTGCCCAACTTTCAAGCACCCAAGGAAATAAAAAGACTAGAAGGAACGACGTGGAAAGTGAGCTCAACTGATGCAGCTAGTCGAGTTTCATATATTTCTTCTTGACTGGCACTTTAATCATGCGTGATGCTTGGTCTCCAAGTGGAAAGGGAATTGGATCCTTCTACTACGTAAGCTCACCAGTGAACCGTGGAAGGGACCTTTTCCTGGAAATACAGCAGCAAATAGCATCAAGGCTATATATCTCCCAGCAAATGGTTTCCTTGACGCATAAACAATCTCATTTCGCCCTCCTATTCATATAAGTATCTCCCTTCGGTTTTCCTTCAGTGTGCTGAATAAGATAAGATTGGAAAGCACGAAAGTCGGCACCTATTATTATTTTGTTTTACCTTTTTATAGTTTTTTTGGGAATCCAAGTTACAGACAGAAAAATGCAGAGCAAAATGTCCAAATGCTCAAGTGATGAGATGTGTTTGCCATCAGAGAAAAAAAGGAAAACGTTTCCAGCCGGCAAGCCGGCCGAAGCTTTCGACCGGACCCGTGCGGGTCGTGCGATCACTTTCGATCGTGGGTCTAGGGCGTGTTTGGTTGCCCGCATGCAGCCCAACCAGGCCCGCGCGGCCTGTTTGGTAGCCCGCATATACTATTGGGCCTGCATCGCACGCTTCTTAAAGCACCTCGGGGCCTGGCTCACTGGGAATGCACGAATCGGCAGTTTCTCCAGGGCCAGGCCCGAGCGGTGCACGTGGGCGGGTGCGGCTGCACGCGCGCGGCCACCCTCGAGAAGCCGCGTTGCTTCCCGAATCACCGGCAGTTATTAGCCTCACCGCCCCTCATCGCTCCCTCTCCCCACTCTTTCAACTCTCACCGGCGGCGGCGGATCGGAGCAGAGGAAGAAGACCACCAGACTCCATCACCGGCGGCAGCGGATCGGAGCAGAGGAAGAAGACCACCGGACTCCATCAATGGCGGTAAGCACTTCTCTCTCTTCGACATGCACGCTAGATTCGATCCACGGCGATAGATTCGATCCATGGCGGAGGGGAATGGGCAATAGAGGTAGATAAGCATAGGGGTAGTTCATACTAGTTCATAGCAGTTCATACGAGTTCATACATGCAAGATCGGAATGCATAAGGTAGATTTTGGGATTGGGGGATAGGGCAATAGGGGGAAAGGGGGTACACAACGGACACCGGCTGACCGCGGCGGCCGTCACCGGCGTGCGGAGCGGCTGGTCGAGCCGCTGGCCTTCATCTTCTTCTTCATCGCCGTGCGGGCCGGCGGGTCGTCCTCGTCGTCCTCGGCGGAGTCGAGGTCGATCTGGCAGGTAGGACGGACTCGCTCCGGCGCCCTAGCTGGCATGTGCACCGCCTCTTCTTCCTCCTCCTTAGGCTCCCCGCCGATGACCGCCGGCGGCGCGATAGCCGTCTCCCAGTACACTGCGGCACGGCGGTCATTAGGAGCCCAGTAGGTCTTGTACTTGCACCACTTCTTCCTCTGTTTAGGGTCGTCGGAGACGGCCTGATTCATGGCCCAACGAATGATGTCAACTGCCATCGCGCCCTTCGCTGGGTCAGGAATCAGTGTCTTCAGCTCTTCTTTAGTGGCCTTCATGAGCACGGCATTAGATTCGTTCTGCATGTCCAGCATGGAGCCGAAGTTCGAGCACACCTCCATGGTGTTCTCGAACTTGGTCCGGTCACCAGCCGTCCACCCGAGGAAGAAGGCCCTACAGCCAATACCCCAAGGGAAGGGGTTGGCGTTGGAGCTGGAGCTAGAGCTCATGGCGATGGGGAGGAGGAAGGTTGACAGTGAGAGAAGAGAGGGGGTGGGTAAATAGTGGTGGGCAGTGTG
Organism: Triticum aestivum; assembly: GCF_018294505.1. Classification (NCBI taxonomy): domain Eukaryota; kingdom Viridiplantae; phylum Streptophyta; class Magnoliopsida; order Poales; family Poaceae; genus Triticum; species Triticum aestivum. The sequence continues at coordinate 398,205,792 of NC_057805.1, forward strand.
AGTAAATATAGGGGGGTGGAGAGGAGGAGAAGAGTGACAGTCATGCCGTTTTAACTACAAGCTCTTGAATTAGCCATGAACTCTGTGCAATGCCTGACTCCATGACTTGTGTGCAGATCGAGGATAACAATGAGATGGGCACGGAGGTGCTTCCGGCCGTTGACAGCAAGGGCAAGCAGCCCCTTCACCCAATGCCCGACGAGGTTGAGCTGCCGCCCACCGTCGAGGAAGATCCGAAGACGCATAAGGGTGGCGACGACGAGGGCATGGAGGAGCCCCCCAGCAACAAGCGCCGCAACTACGGCCACTACCATCAGGAGGATGGCCCAACTCACTTCTGCAAGGTCATCCTTGCACCGAAGCTTGAGTGCATCCCCATGCCCCTGGACTTCACCAAGCACTTCGTCGCGGTGCCGACGAAGTTGAAGCTCAGGAAGCACGACGAAGCCTTCGCCGCCAAGGAGTAGGGCCGGGCCACCTCTTTCGAGCGTACTATCGAGTCCGCTTTGAACATGTTTATGGTTTATGCGTTGAACTGTTATATCTGTGGTACTGCTTATATCTGAATTATGCTAGTTGATGCTCTGTTTATACTCTGTTGTACTTATGATGTGTGCTGCCGAAGTGTGGTGGTAACCTCACCAACTAGCCAAAGAGGTTACCACACATCAGGCCTTGCATACAACCAAACACCACGCCTTGGGTTTGTGGACTAACATGCAGGCAACCAAACACCAGGCAGTGTGGTTCAGCCCATGCAGGTAAGAGGGCATGCAGGCAACCAAACAACATGCATATGGTGCATTTGAGGCTGCATTTGCATAGCCAGGTTGGGTGGAGAAGTGTATGCAATGCGGGTACTGTAGCGCACGGCAACCAAACACGCCCCTAGTGACCCCCCACGCTGGACACGAGTAGGCCCACACATCATCTTTTTTTTCAAACAACCTTATCTTCTTCCCGCATCCTCTCATTTCTTCCCCTCGCAGCCTTCTTTCTTCCTCGCAACGAATGACGAAGCTTTGATATTTCTGCTACCAGCTGCTTGCACCGATGCTTCAAACTACAGGGGTCGGGGAAAACGTAAAGATGACCGGCGGTGCTGGAACTGCTGTCGTCATCAAACTACAACGGCTGCCTGCTGCTAGGAGAGCGAACATGCCACAGTTGCCTGCTACCATGGCCGGAACCGCGTGTATAAAAGTGTTGCCACCGTGATCTAAAAAAGCTTCAACCGCGGTTGAAAAAGGCTTCAACCACAGATAGAAAAGATTCAATCGGCACTGCCCAACTAAAAAAGTTGCAACCATTTGATTGAAAGGCTTCAATCATAGGTGTAGAAAGCTTCAACATGGCACCGCGCAGCCGGAAAAAATTCAACCATTGACAGAAAAGCTTAAACTGTATATAATAAAGATTCAACCATCATTAGATTTTGCTACTGCCGGCGAGGGTTTTTGCTACATCCATCATGGAGAACTGCGACCTCGTGCCGGCGGCGGCGATGATTTGCTGCAACCGTTGTCATTTTTGCTACGACCGATGACTTTTTTTGCTACATCCATTCAACGACACATTTTTGCTACCATGGGAAGCTGCATCCGCCTATATGTTTCCTTGACGGAGCTACGTCCCCGTGACGACGGAGAGGGTTATTTACTGCAACGGTCGTCGGCTTTTGCTACGACCGACGAGGAAATTTGCTACATCCATTCATGGCACAGATGTGACGCCGGACGACGGCGACAGTGATTTTGCTGCAAGCGTCGCTATTTTTTGCTACCGTCGGCGAAGTTTTTTGCTACATCCATCTAAATGGCATTGATTGGGCGGCCTTCGTTCATGCAACCCTGGGCAGCGAGCATCGACGATGACTGTGGGAGTTGCGGCCGGCGGCACGGTGGTGCTGCGACGGACGTGATACGACGGCGACGGCTAGGTGCTGCAAGGATAGGAACGTTGGGCGTTTTGCTACGATGGCGACCACGTCCTGCTGGAACCGGCGAGAACAGTGTGCATCAGTCGGTCTAGTCTCTCTTTTTTTGGAAAAGGAGGATTACCTCCGGCCTCTGCATCAGTCGATGCATGCAATTTTAGGGTTCATCTGCCTCCCGCCGGCGCCGGCGCCAGTCCGCCTCGTCTCCGGTGACCTTACGGCCATGGGGGCGCGGTGTGATCCCGTCCCTTGCTGGCGAGAGGGCTCCGTTTTTAGATGTTTCTTCGAGTTTTGTTAGGGTTTGTATCCTGCTTAGGAAGGCAAGACGACGACGGCTCTCTGAAGATGGAATAAGGTTCTCCACATCTAACCCCCCATCCCAGTGGTGCGCGTTTAGCATCGCCGGTGGACGTGTGGAGGTGTGTCTCCGGCATATCTATCTTTGGTGGATTTGCTTGGATCTGGTCATCGTCCGTATATATTCGTGTGTCTTCAGGTTGGGTCCTTTCGATCTAGGATACTCTTCATTGGCGTTGGTTGTTGTTCTGATATGCTGGTCCTATGGGACCTTAGCACGACGACTTTCGAACTCTATACAACAAGTTTGCCCGGTTTCGGCGAGGGAGGGACGATGGCAGCGACTCGTTATCGGCTCGCTTAAGTGCTTGTAATTGTCGCTCGGTGGTCTACGGATTTGGATGTAATTTTTATTTATTTCTGGTGTTTGTTTTACTGCCATGATTGAAGATGAATAGATATAAAAAATCCTCGAAGTAAATTTTAGTTTTATTAGAGATCTTTCTGTTTTTCATGTGTGTTTTCATTTTTGTATTTTTTTAAAATTTTCAACGGAGGTGGGGGGGGGGAGCAGATTTTTGTATGCGATATACCTTGGTTATATGTTTTATAAAGTTAGACCGTTTACTAAAAGAAATTCAGCGTCAAAATATGTGATCAAATATATATTGTGAATTCTTTTTTTGTGAAAGATATATTGTAAACTCTTGTAGTCTTGTCTCCCATGCTGATGAATCAGTTTTTATTTCAACCAGGCAAATGTAACTAAACTAGTAAATAGGTAGGCAGCGATTGCCATCAGCAGCTCCATTGAAAAGGAAGAAACTAAATCTCGAAAAGCAAAGAGAGCAAATCAATTAGGCCGAGGCAGACGGATCATCACCTCCATTCCATGCATGCTGACACGCATGCAACGAATTCGCCCATGCAAAAGAACCCTTAACCACGTCGTCGTAGCTAGCTAGCGAGGCGCGCTTTGCTTAGTGACATGCATGCTGAGCTCCCGGCCGCGCATGCATGCAGCAGACTAGTAGACAGGCGGGAGAAAGCTACGTAATTCCAAAGAACCGGAAAGGAATGCGTCAAAAGGGGTCAAATGGGTGGAATTCTGACCTTGCGAGCAGCCCCTTCCATCGCAGAAAACCAAAAAGAAAAGGGGCCGCGCATTTTTCTTCTCCCCTCTTTAATCCTGCTCCTTTGAATCCGCCTTTTGTTTGCTCTCTTACGACAAGCCCCTCTGAACTCCGCTGGATATCACGGAGCACGCCCTCGCACCGGCCAAGCTTTGAAAAATTCTTGTGCTAGAGGGACGGAAAAGGAATTTTATATAACATGCTGGGCCTGTGGGGAAAAGATTGTTGCTCGTTTCTTTTCTGCTGCGGAGATGCAGGCCGTTGTTCTTTGCTTTGAGCCAAAGCAAAGTGAGCAAGCGAAGGAAGCAGAAAAGATTTGGAACCCAAACCGAAGCTGAGTAAGCATGGTGGTCATCAGCTAGGCATCAATTCTATTAGTAAAAGAAAACTTAGCATCAATTAAACAAAATCAAAGTCAAGCAAGCTAATCTCCGCCCTCGATCGGGCTCGCATATTCCGACGGAAAAGGCTTGCGGATACGGGCTAGCGAGCGTAAAGCCTATGTAAGGATCGCCTCGTCGTGATGCATCGCCCGCCCGTTTCATCGCGTCGCTATCCGGATGCGTCGTCGCGGCAGGGGGAATAAATTAGGGGCGGCATATTTTTCTGTTGTGAGATACGCACGGGCACGGCCGACCTGAAGCGCTTCAGGTCGATCGGCGAGCTAGCTTAGGCCCTAAGTCTGCGCCACGTACGCACGCAGCTGCCGCCCCCGCGGACCGGCCTGTCTACATGGCTGCAATAAACAAAGTTGGTTGGCTCTATTTTTCTAGTAGTATGGGCAACTGCAACTCTACAAGCGATGGTGATTTGTTAATAAACTGCCTGAATGTTAGATCAGGTCGCCGACGGCCGACCCTAATTCCGGAGACCGAAGAAATCAACCGTTTTAATACCCTGATTTGGACCGTACGTGACAGAGTAGCTGACGCGTCGAGCTACTCATGGTCTGTCTGCGTCCCGATATGCATTATCTGCGTGCACTGCTCCTGATAGCGATTAGATTTAGCCGTATGTCAAGAGAAACCTTAATTTTCTGAAACGGCAGCGTAGTGATACCACACCTCACATGCTCCCATGCTTCAAATTTTAAAAGTCGTATTTGATGAGGCGTTTGGTAGACTGCATATATTTTGAGGTATTTTGCATGTGTGGTGGCTGATTAGGGCATGACTGCATGAATACAAGTCAACAAATTATGTTTTGAATATTAGTTCATATAGTTTGATAGGCTGCATCGCATCACTGAGAAGTTTGATATTAATATTATTTTTATCAAAAAGAAAAAGACTCAAATAGCAAAAAAAATGATAACTCTTGACTCGGGAATCTATCGTAGGATTACATATAGCTGGTATATAGCGGTAGTAACAAAAGAGTTCTCCCCTCGTATAGGTAGGGTTCTTTTCCTCATCCTTCGATGACTAGGAGGCGATGGCCAATCTACCTTGGCTCCATGAAGAGACCAATGCCCCCCCCCCCTCTCTCTCTGTCCCTTCAGAAATGGGAGGGAATGAGGACCCCGAAGCTTTTCAGTCTGGTGGATGTAGGGTTAGGGATAAGGTTAAAGGTTTGTCTCCAATCAACAGTGACGAGACAATGGCATCGTCGTCGACATGTAATAAAGTCTTCCCACCTTGTCCTCGTTTTGGCGGTACATTCTTAGCAGTGCCGAGAGGTGTGTGGAAGATGGTGTATGATCTGGTTCTCCAGTTTTTTTTCTTCTATAGCTTTGTCTTGGTCACGCTGTCTAGTGGAGTAGACAACGTGGTTGTGGCATGTTGGTCCTTCGGCTCTAGTTCCGACCATTGATGGTTGGTTAGTCTCGACATTGTCGAGGAGCATGTGAGATTTGTGTTTTCTGAAATTTGGGTATTGGGTAGACCGTGACTTACCCCTTGGCTCTCCTCCAAGCGAACAGAAGTGGCGGCTAGGGTTTCTACCTCCCGTCGATGCCGCCGCCGATTTTTCCTTTTCTCATGTGGCCTTAAGGCCATGGAGGCTCGGTGAATCCCGGCCTTATCAGCGGGAGTGCTCTGTTTTTATATGTTTCTTTGATTTTTGCTAGGGTTTGTGTCCTGCTCAGGAAGACGAGATGGCGGCGGCTCCCTGAAGATGGAATAAGATTCTCCTTGCCTAGCCCACGTATGTCCCGGTGGTATGTCTAGCATTGTTGGAGGGCGTGTGGAGGTGTGTCTCCGGCGGATCTCGCGGGATTCGGTCGGTGGTTGTCTTTGGTGGATCCGCTCAGATCCGGTCTTCATTCGTCTACACCAGTGTGTCTTCAGGTTGGATTCTTTGCTGGTTGTTGTCCTGGCGGGTTGGTCCTATGGAGCCTTAGCATGATGACTTTCCGACTGTCTACTATGACAAGTTTTGCTCGGCTCCGACGAGGAAGGGGTGATGACGGCGGCGCGCCTTCGGCTCGCTTCAATGCTTGTAGTCATCGCTAGATAGTCTACGAATCTGGATATAATTTTTATTATTTTTGGTATTCGTTATACTGTCATGATTGATGATGAATAGAGCGAAAGCCGGCCCACCTTCCCCCCCGAAAAAAAGATTTATATTTTTCGGTTCCGTCTAGACATACCTCAGATGTTCTACAAGCCCTCTCCAGTGTTATCTTCTCCGGGGTGACAATCTGCTACGCAAATCGCACCCATTGGCATCTTCTGGTCTACATTGACCGCTCCCCGACAGCTGTTTATGTAAGTCTTTGGGTTTGCTGAGACGGAAGGCTAGAGGCTGCAACGAGCTTTGCATATGGTACACTACGATAGATATAGGAGAAAGAAGGCCTCGACATCTAAAAAACTTAGATGAATTTTTCAATTTTTGCAATGGTGTTTTAAGGGTTTGTTCTACTTAATATATGATCTTTGGCCTTTACGAGAAGGAAAAATAAATAGTAAAAGATTTATCCTAAACACAGGGAGGAATGTATGAAGGGGAATCGATCCGGCCGATGATGACCGGTAGGCTTATGTACACGTAGGCATATGCTCACCAGCCAGAAGATAGGCAAGGGAGGGAAACACACAAAGACAATTTCGTAACTGAACATGGAGGACCACGACAACTGTCAGCACCTACAATGCAAATGCCTATTTTTTTTCGATCAGAGGGGCAATGCAAAATGCCTATCGCTGCAAGAAATCTCGACCAGGAATGAAAAAATATTAATAAACAAACCAAAATACGCATCCTCTTGCAGATATTTTGCAATAGACAACGCGAAAACTTGAGGCATAATTAAGCTGCAGGAGGAGTATTTTCTTTTCTTTTGAGAGAAGGCTGCAGGGGTTCACACAGAAGATAGAAAGAGCGAGCATCAATGGCCTGCAGAAAAATGTTGCGTGCAAGGTGAACCAGACAATTCGAGAAGTGGTCACGCCCAGCGAGGCCGGCCGGGATCCCTGCTGGGAGAAGGGGAAAAGGAACCCGAACACCGGCGGCAAGTTGGTCAGGTCACGTGCGTGCATGCGCTTCGCAGAGGCAGCACGCTACTGACGTTGCCCGGCTGGAACTAACTTGACCGCCACGCAGCACTCGTTGCCAATTCGAAGTCCACCATCCGAACGAACACACACCATACACGAGACGAGATACTACGAACGAGACAGCCCACGGGTTACATACCGAAGAAAAAGGTGTGCCGTGACGATCGAGCCGGTCAACGGCACAACGCGGAAGGTCAGCGTTGTGCTGGAGCTGGGCTGGGCCGGGCTGACGAGTGGGGCCCGTCGGGAAGCCCCTCAGGCTACTTGCTTGTCAAGAAGAAGAAGAGCGTGAACGTGGTGGAGGGAGGGAGCGTCTTAAGCGCCAAGAAAGAGGGAAAACCCCGATTAGGAATACAGTACAGTGTGAGCAGCTGTCGGAGTGAAAGCGACGCGCCGGCTGTTTCGTGCGTGCTGTGCTGATAAACCTGCCACGCAAGGAACGGAGGTGGGGCGAAGGGCAAATTCGGTACAACTGCCCTCCGCTTTCGTACATGGGAGGAAAACAACTGTGATGAAACGAAGGAATTAAATGTCTCCATCACCAGCCTCCAGCTCCTACGGAGAAACTAAAACCAGGGAACGCGACATATTAAAAAAAAACAGGGAACGCGACATATTTATTTTATTTTCTGACATGATTCTTTTATTTAATCTCTGATGGTAGTGTTCGTCCGGTGGTCTCAGACTCTTGATGTAATTTTTATTATGTTTTGAGGTGCTTTGTATTTTTGTGAACTTTGATGATAAATTTGAATTTTCGCAGTGAAAAGGGTGACTTCGTAATTTATTATATTTGTGGAAAAAGATTGCACGTCCTTTGTATATCTGCCCAATTCGATGCTTACTGTAGTACAGTAGTACTATGCTTCGAAACCAAGTTTCCTGAAAAAACAAAAACTTCCAATTCAAGCAAGTAGTAGTTGAAAAAGGGAAACAAGGCAAGTGTGGATTAGGAGAACGGTTACGGGCCAAACTAGACCCATCCAGACTTCTCCACCAAGTCACCTCGGGGCAGGGGCAAAACCGCCATCCGAAGAAAAGATTTTTTTTTGTTTCCAGAAAGAAACCGCGCGACCGGGCGTGCCGAGCCGTCTCAAAACTAAACTAAAAGCCGGCACCACGCGCCCATCCTCCCTCCTCTTCCTTGCCGCGGCAGAATACAAAAACCGACGTCCCCGCCGACGTGCGCCTCACGAGACCGACCCGCCCGCCGTCCCACTCCCCCGCTTCTTATATATTCTCGCCCCGCCTCCGGCCCCAACTCCACTTAGACCGCCTCCGCCCACGCATCATCGACGGTGAAGCGTAGGTAGCGAGCGCCTCCACAGATCGGGATCAGGCGGCGATGGACTTCTCCGGCGATGTCAAGCAGGCGATCCCCCGCCCGGCCGTCGCTTTCGGCGGCGTCGGCAGCGCTGGCCCGTCCCCGCTGCTCCGGGGCTGGCGGGAGTTCAGGCGGAGCGGCGCGCCCGTCAGGTTCCTCTGCTTCGAGGGCGGCGCCTGGGCTGATGTCGTGGGCGAGGCGGCTGTGCCTCTGCGCCGGGCGTTCCTGGACGGGAGGGTGGTCGCCGAGGCCGCGTATGGCGGCAGGGAGTTCCTGTTCGACTTCTTGCGGATGGTGCGCATCGACGCTGGCACCGCCCAGGAGGTCGCCATGGGCTGGATTGACGACCGCGGGGCCTGCTTCTTCCCTGTGCCGGACAGCGGGCGGAAGAGGAAGAGGGGCGAGCCTGAGCTGGAGGACGGGGCGTTGTCCGGGGTGGAGGAGGGGTCCGACGAGAGCAGCGACACGGTGGAGTCCGGCAGGGTCAGCAAGGCGGCCCGCGGGGCTTGGGGCAGGGCGGTGAGGCTGGAGGAGACGGACAAGTTCTACCAGGTTGTCAAGAAGCTCTTCCTCAGCGGGATTGCCCCCCGGGTGGGCGGCGGCGTGGCGATCACGGCGGTGCACAAGGTCGCCCAGGGTCCCCGGTGCAGGGCTTTCCAGCAGCAGGGACAGCTCCTGGCCGCTGCGCGCGGCGCCGACGGGGGCAATGCCAAGTTCGCGTGGTACGGCGCGCCGTCGGCGGACGTGGCCGCGGCGGTGGAGCACGGGTTCGGGAGGACCAACAGCCGGGTCCTCGGCCATCGCGCGCACGGCGACGGCGTCCACCTCTCGCCGCCTCAGTCTCCTTACGCCAGGTCAGTTCGGAGTCCTGAATTTGTGGTTTTGAATCTTGAATTCTTGATCGATGGCAAGCATGAACATAGGCATATAGCTTAAGCATAATTTATCAGACACAGTCACCAATTCGGGATTTGTTGCAAATTGCATTCATATTTCCGCATCTCTCGAGAAATATTTGTGTTCATATCTACACTTCAGAAATAGACTTCTAGTTTTAAATCACGAAATAACTTGTAGTACAAAATATTCCTTTGTTCTATTTGCTCTCCTACAGGCTGCTCGGTTGTATCCATGGGCATAACCATATCAACTGATTCCATGTTATTTTAGCCTTTGGTTTCTGTATATCTTGATTCATACTCCTAGCTCAAAAATTAGGGGGAAACAAGCTTGCTTAAACGAGAGTATTAAACTAAATCAGGGTCCTTAGTTTATCTACGAATGCAGTAAGTTGACTGGGTAATGGTTTGTGGAAGGGAGGAAGATGAGCAAAACTGAATCATGTTTCTTGCTACCTAGAGTCCGGGTGATGAAATATGTTCTGAGTGTTCTGTGAAGCAGTACGTAAAGAAACTAACGAGTAAGAAATCATTTTTGTGCAGCGCAATGCTAGCAAATGCAGATGAGAACGGCGAGGCGCACATCGTGCTGTGCCGTGTTCTGATGGGCCGGCCAGAGGCCATCCCAGCCGGGTCCTCCCAGCTCCACCCCAGCAGTGACGATTACGACAGCGCCGTCGACAACATGCAGAATCCCCAGTGGTACGTTGTTTGGAGCAAGGATATGAACACGAGGATCCTCCCAGAGTACGTCGTCAGCTTCAAGTGCCCCAGCCTCCATCAGATGCAAGGTTCGTGAGTTCCCTGTCTGAATTGGTGCTGCAGTTGCTCCCGGATGTGCTTGGATCTCATGTCATTGTTCGTTGAAATTTTGGGTTTCAGGATCATCGGGAGCGACCTCCGCCCTAAAGAAGCCTTCGCCGGTGGCTCGTGACATGTTTCCGACGCTTCTAGCAGAGATCCAGCGGTTCGTGCCATCCTCCAAGCTGGAGACATTGCAGGGGACCTACAATCGCTTCAAGGTAAATTGGTGTTCGTCGCCTAGTCCTAGTCCTTCACATTCATTTTGACGGCCGATCGGCACAGCTGCTGCATTTGATTAACGGGATTGTGCCTAGTTCGTATTTACATCTCATGGGCAAGTTATTTCTGATACTACAAGCACTGAAGCACAGACAAAGTGTACTCAACTACGATTTCCTTTGTGCTGCAGAAAGGGCAGATGAAGAAGGATCAGTTCATCCGGTTCTTGCGCGCCTTCATCGGCGACAGGGTGTTGACAGCAGTTGCCAAGAAACTCCGAGGATACTGATGGACAGTGCAAGGGTGTTCTTCTGCTAGTTCTGTTGTCGTCAAAGTGGTGTGCTGGTGGTGAGGTGGTAGCTCATTCGGCTGACTCCATAGAACCGGAAGGGTGTGCGTGTCGGGTATCAACCAGATAGTTCTTCATTTCTTATGTCGCCGTAGTTTAGCCGAGAATCGTTGTTGATCTCAAGAACATAGAGGGGTTACGGGCAATCTTCCATTAACCAACACAAAGTTAGATTTTATTCTTGGTTTCTGCTATATTTTACTTGGTATTTTGTTACCTGCAATCTGTACAGACTGAAAGTTCTACCAATTTATGCCTGAAAGCAATCATTTGTTCGACGCCAGCCAACAGTTTCTGGCACCTGTATCGAAATACCATTGACATCTCATCATACGTTCAGATATTTTTCGTTTGTCTGATACTCCCTCCGACCGAAATATAAGACGTTGAACTGCAAAACGTCTTACATTTCGATACACAGGTAGTAGAAGATAACCCGCAGCCTGCATTGATGACACATGTATTAACACAACACAAAGATCAACAACCAAAGGAATATGTTATTGGGTGGAGCAGTACATGTTATGTTGTAAGCATCAACAAGGCAACACTAGCAAGAGCAACACAGGGACAAACTCAGAACTCGCCAAGAGAGCACACCAACACCAGAAACGTCGAAACCACTAACAAAGGGGGACGTAGGGTTCCACCAGCAGGAAGCTGCACCATTGCCATCCCCGAGCAATCCAACACCCAACATTATGGGTTTTGATGTTGACGGATCTAACCGAGAGTCAAACTTAAAATGTGTATGCCTTAACCCGAGGTTTTGAGTCAACATCTTAAACATGGACATAACACACACGCATTTCTTCTCCGGCAACCTCGGTTGCCGTCGCTCGGTCTCCGGCAACATTAGTTGCCGGTAGGTCCTCGATGCGGATAGGCTCTCCTTGGCGCTCTTTTGGAGGAGTAGATCTTGGCGGCAAGCTGCTTGGCCGAGGAGCAGAGGTCGAGGGCATCACTAAGGGGTCCGCTCCTTTGATACCCTCCCTCCGGAAGACAACACAACACACGCACGCACAACACACACACACACACACACACACACACACACACACACACACACACACACACACAAATGTCTTATATAGTCGGATGTGAAATCATGGTTTTTTTTTCTCTCGAATACGCACGAGAGAGTGCGTATCATTCATTAGAGAAGAAAGGGTACGAAACCCAAGTCCACCATTACAAGATTATTTACAAGCGGATTTCCCGCCTACTCTCTGACTATCAAAGGCAACTACTCGCTCACATCCCACGCAACTGGAGCTACCTCAAACCCTATGTTATCCTCCTTGAAGAGACCCGCCTTCGCCCAAAGTTGTCCTTCCTCGTGAATCCGCTGCATGGAGCGTTGAAACGACCGCGTTGCTCCATTGAACACCACGTCGTTCCTATGTTTCCAGATTGTCCACATGACTAGCAGACAATTAGCTCTGTGCGCTTTTCGGTTAGGCGAGGCATCCTCCTGCCGCAAACACCATTGCTCAAGTGATTCCCCATGTCTGGGCTGGAGCTCCACCTTGTTAGCAAGTCTGCTCACCGCCAGCCAAATCTGCTTCGCAAAGCTACATTCCATCATCAGGTGCTGCATAGTCTCTTGTTGCTGATCACACATGGGGCAGGCTGCTTGGTGAGGTAGGCCGCGCCGTGCAAGTCTATCCGACGTCAAACATCTGTTCTTTAGGGCCAGCCAACTGAAAAAACGACACCGCAGCGGTGCCTTGGATTGCCAGGTGAAGTCCGCAGTTGGTGAAACCTGCCACCCGGAGAACCTCACCGCATAAGCCGAATGAGTTGAAAAACATCCCCTGCTCTCCCAGGCCCAGGTCACAGAGTCTGGAGTTTCATCATCGAGAGTAATGTTTGAAACGCTAGTCCACAAGAGGAGGTATTGGTCCAGTGCCTCCGGTGACAGTTCTATGCCTACATGCAGTGCCCAACTGCCATCCCGCAACACCTCAACCACCAACTTAGATTGTCTCACTCGTTTTGGAACCCGACCGTATATTATCGGCGCTATATCTCTGACTCGCTCGCCCATGATCCATCTATCTTCCCAGAAAAGAGTAGCTTTCCCATCTCCAACTGTCGTCCGCGCAGCCGCATCCACCAGAGCCTGCGATTCCGCCGGTATAGTAACCGTAGTCAACCCAAGGTCTTTCCTTATCAGCTTTCCTCAGCCAGGCCCAGCGCGCCCGAAGCGCTTTGTTAAGCCAATGCAGGTTTGGCAACCCTAATCCACCCGCCCACTTGGGCGTGCAAACTTCCTCCCAAGCAACAGAGGAGCTTCCTCCACCAGCCTCCTTCTTACCGCACCAAAGGAAGCTTCTACATATCTTGACCAGAGCCGCCAACGTCCTCGCAGGAAGATCAAGAGCCATCATGGTGTGGATAGGTATAGCACAAAGCACAGATTGTACCAGCATTAAACGGCCACTCTTAGGCAGCATTGCCGCCTTCCAAAGTGGGAGGCAATCCGCCACATGGTCCACCAGGTCCTGTAGTTGAGCTGGCGTGGCCTTCCTTATCGTGAGGGGTATGCCCAAATACTTACACGGAAACAGCGAGCTCGAGCATCCCAGGGTGTTGGACACCCACTGTATCTCTTCCTGGGAGCAGCGAATTGGCACTGCTGAACTTTTGCTCATGTTAACCACAAGTCCCGAAGCTTGCCCAAAAAGATGAAGAATTGCTCCGCAAGTGTTAGTTTCCACCTCGTTTGGTTTGAAGAACACAATCACATTGTCCGCAAACATAGACACCCTATGGTGCAACCGAGATTGAGTCAATGGTGCCAGCAATCCTTGCTCCATGGCATGCTTAAACAGAGCAAACAAAGGCTCCATGCAGAGAATGAAGATCATGGGCGAGACGGGGTCCCCTTGCCGCAAGCCTTGACACGCTAGGATAGGTTTTCCAAGGCAACCATTGATCATGATCCGAGTGGAGGAGGTGGCTAGCAGTCCACATATCCACGCTATCCATTTTTCGCCAAAGCCAAATCTCCTTAGGACCTCGAGCAGGAAGGGCCAGCTGATGGAGTTGAAGGCTTTGGTAATATCCAGCTTAAGCATAACCGTTGGCGATTTGAGAGCATGCAATCTTCTGGCCATGCATTGAACAAGCATAAAGTTATCATGGAGGGATCGACCCTTGACAAAAGCGCTCTGGTGCTGTCCCACAAGCTTTGGCAAGTCCTCCGCAAGTCTAATGGCCAGTATCTTGTCGAAGATTTTGATTGGACCACTGATGAGACTGACCGGGCGAAAATCTTTGATATCCACGGCCCTGGCCTTCTTCGGCAGCAGAGATACCAGGGCTTTGTTCACTGACCCCAAACCACACATATCTTCTCTGTGAAAGTGCTCAAGGGCGTTCATGAAATTTGCCCTGATGATTTGCCAGCAAGAGACAAAGAATCTACCGGTGAAGCCGTCTGGGCCCGGAGCTTTATCAAACGGCATGCACTTGATGGCCCTAATAATCTCTTCCTCTGTGAAAGGAGCTTCCAGATGTCTCAAATCCCGAGAAGGAAGATCCAGGATATCGAGATTTAACCTGGCTTCTTTGGGCCGCGTCGATCCAAGCAGCTCCTGGAAGTATTTGTCGGCCACCTCTGCAACCTCCTCCTGACCTGTGTAAACAATCCCGTCGCGCTGCAGCTTGTTGATGATGTTCTTCCTTTGTCTGTGTCTAGCATGCCGCTGAAAAAATGTCGTGTTGGCTTCCCCCACTTTAAGTTGCAGGAGACGTGATCGCTGTCTTGCCATCGTCCGCTCCAAGGAACACAAACCCAACAATTTCCGCTTAAGAAGCTTCTGCAACCCATATTCTTGATCAGACAGAGCCCTTGACTCCAATGCCATATCTAGGCGGGAGATGATTTCCATGGCAATGGCAATTTGAAGACGCACGTTTCCAATCCACCGATCATTCCAGCTCTGCAACGCCTTGGCCGTGGCGTGCAACTTGTTGTCCAGCACAACAAAGGGATTACCCGTCGAGGGTAGGGATTGCCAGGCCAACTTGACAGTGTCCAGGAATCCATCAGCCTTGGGCCAGAAGCATTCAAACTTAAATCACCGTCCCACCTCAAAATCAGCATCAACATCCACCAAGAGCGGGCAGTGATCGGAGATCGCCGAACCGAGCGACGTGAGAAGGCTCCTAGGGTATATATCTTCCCAAGAGTTTGTGATGAAAACATGATCAATCTTCTCCATAGTTGGGTCCCTCCGTTCATTGCTCCAAGTGTAACGCCTACCGTTTAGGTATAGCTCCTTCAACTCAAGCCAGTTAAGAAAAGCACGCATACGAGCCATCATGCGCCTGTTCACAGTGGCCTTATTCTTATCCTCCGGGTTCACCAACAAGTTGAAGTCCCCAACAATCGCCCATGGGCCCACATCTAAGTCTCGCACTTCCCTGATCTCCTCCAGAAAAGCTACTTTCTCAGCGTCCCCTTGAGGACCGTACACTCCTGTAAGCCACCAGATTGGTGCCCCCTCTTGCGAGATGAGTGTCGGTGTCAAAACCGGCGGATCTCGGGTAGGGGGTCCCGAACTGTGCGTCTGGGATCGATGGTAACAGGAGACGGGGGACACGATATTTACCCAGGTTCGGGCCCTCTCTATGGAGGTAATACCCTACTTCCTGCTTGATTGATCTTGATGAATATGAGTCTTACAAGAGTTGATCTACCTCGAGATCATATGTTGTGGTCTAAGCCCTAGAGGTATGATGAGTAATGTCATAATGATCTAGCATATATCATCTCTCTATCGAATAGCCTGGCCTCAGCTTATATAATGTACCAGAGGCCTAGGATTACAAGAGTCCTAGTCGAATACGCCGGTGGGGAGGAGTCCTTGTCTTGATCACCAAGTCTTGTGGAATCTTCCTTGCATATGTCATCGGCTGTCCAAACTGGCCCATGAGTATTCGGCCCTGGGGTCCTCGGCCCAAATCAACTGATCGGGAGACGACGTGGTGAGTACCCCCTAGTCCAGGACACCGTCAGTAGCCCCCTGAACCGGTCTTCAAGTTGGGGACGCTCCTCGATTCTTCCAAACTATTCTTCATCTTCGATCGTCGGTCTTGAAAACTGGTTCAACAAATCCTCTCATCTTCGATCATGAGGATCGCCGAAGTGAATCCGGAAAGTTTATACGTCGGGTATCCGGGGATCCCTTTTAAGTTCTCGGCCTTTATCAATGCCTTTTTATATTTTACGCCACACCTCGGGTTTGAAGTGTTTCCCGTGCGACGGTGTCTTCTCACATCCGAGCTCCAACGCCGGACTGTATTCGAGGTATCTTTCGCAGCCGAGCACACACGCCGGACCGCTTCCGAGCTCCAACGCCGGATTGTATCCAAGCCCCCACGCCGGACTAGGTCCAAGCTCCAACAGAAGGAAATATGCCCTAGAGGCAATAATAAAGTTATTATTTATTTCCTTATATCATGATAAATGTTTATTATTCATGCTAGAATTGTATTAACCGGAAACTTGATACATGTGTGAATACATAGACAAACATAGTGTCACTAGTATGCCTCTACTTGACTAGCTCGTTGAATCAAAGATGGTTAAGTTTCCTAGCCATGGACATGAGTTATCATTTGATTAACGGGATCACATCATTAGGAGAATGATGTGATTGAATTGACCCATTCCGTTAGCTTAGCAGTTGATTGTTTAGTATGTTGCTATTGCTTTCTTCATGACTTATACATGTTCCTATGACTATGAGATTATGCAACTCCCGTTTACCGGAGGAACACTTTGTGTGCTACCAAACGTCACAACGTAACTGGGTGATTATAAAGGTGCTCTATAGGTGTCTCCGAAGGTACTTGTTGGGTTGGCGTATTTTGAGATTAGGATTTGTCATTCCGATTGTCGGAGAGGATCTCTGGGCCCTCTCGGTAATGCACATCACTTAAGCCTTGCAAGCATTGCAACTAATGAGTTAGTTGCGTGATGATGTATTACAGAACGAGTAAAGAGACTTGCCGGTAACGAGATTGAACTAGGTATTGAGATACCGACGATCAAATCTCGGGCAAGTAACATACCGATGACAAAGGGAACAACGTATGTTGTTATGCGGTTTGACCGATAAAGATCTTCGTAGAATATGTGGGAGCCAATATGAGCATCCAGGTTCCGCTATTGGTTATTGACCGGAGACGTGTCTCGGTCATGTCTACATAGTTCTCGAACCCGTAGGGTCCGTACGCTTAAAGTTTCGATGACGGTGATATTATGAGTTTATGAGTTTTGATGTACTGAAGGTTGTTCGGAGTCCCGGATGTGATCACGGACATGACGAGGAGTCTCGAAATGGTCAAGACATGAAGATTGATATATTGGAAGCCTATATTTGGATATCGGAAGTGTTCCGGGTGAAATCGGGATTTTACCGGAGTACCGAGGGGTTACCGGAACCCCCTGGGGGGTTAATGGGCCATAGTGGGCCTTAGTGGAGAAGAGGAGAGGCGGCCAGGGCAAGGGCCGCGCGCCCCTCCCCCCTAGTCCGAATAGGACAAGGAGAGGGGGGCGGCGCCCCCCTTTCCTTCTTCTCCTCCACCTCTTTCCCCCTCCACTCCTAATGCAACAAGGAAAAGGGAGGGAGTCCTACTCCTGGTGGGAGTAGGACTCCTCCTGGCGCCCCCCTCCTGGCCGGCCGCACCTCCCCCTTGCTCCTTTATATACAGGGGCAGGGGGCACCCTAGAGACACAACAATTGATCGTTTGATCTTTTAGCCGTGTGCGGTGCCCCCTCCACCATAGTCCACCTCGATAGTACTGTAGCGGTGCTTAGGCGAAGCCCTGCGTCGGTAGAACATCATCATCGTCACCATGCCGTCGTGCTGACGAAACTCTCCCTCAACACTCGGCTGGATCGGAGTTCGAGGGATGTCATCGGGCTGAACGTGTGCTGAACTCGGAGGTGCCGTGCGTTCGGTACTTGATCGGTCGGATCGTGAAGACGTACGACTACATCAACCGCGTTGTGCTAACGCTTCCGCTTTCGGTCTACGAGGGTACGTAGACAACACTCTCCCCTCTCGTTGCTATGCATCACCATGATCTTGCGTGTGCGTAGGAAATTTATTGAAATTACTACGTTCCCCAACAGTGGCATCCGAGCCAGGTTTTATGCGTAGATGTCATATGCACGAGTAGAACACAAGTGAGTTGTGGGCGATATAAGTAATACTGCTTACCAGCATGTCATACTTTGGTTCGGCGGTATTGTTGGATGAAGCGGCCCGGACCGACATTACGCGTACGCTTACGCGAGACTGGTTCTACCGACGTGCTTTGCACATAGGTGGCTGGCGGGTGTCAGTTTCTCCAACTTTAGTTGAACCGAGTGTGGCTACGCCCGGTCCTTGCGAAGGTTAAAACAGCACCAACTTGACAAACTATCGTTGTGGTTTTGGTGCGTAGGTAAGAACGGTTCTTGCTAAGCCCAGTAGCAGCCACGTAAAACATGCAACAACAAAGTAGAGGACGTCTAACTTGTTTTTGCAGGGCATGTTGTGATGTGATATGGTCAAGACATGATGCTAAATTTTATTGTATGAGATGATCATGTTTTGTAACCGAGTTATCGGCAACTTGCAGGAGCCGTACGGTTGTCGCTTTATTGTATGCAATGCAATCGCCCTGTAATGCTTTACTTTATCACTAAGCGGTAGCGATAGTCGTAGAAGCATAAGATTGGCGAGACGACAATGATGCTACGATGGAGATCAAGGTGTCGCGCCGGTGACGATGGTGATCATGACGGTGCTTCAGAGATGGAGATCACAAGCACAAGATGATGATGGCCATATCATATCACTTATATGGATTGCATGTGATGTTTATCTTTTATGCATCTTATCTTGCTTTGATTGACGGTAGCATTATAAGATGGTCTCTCACTAAATTTCAAGATAAAAGTGTTCTCCCTGAGTATGCACTGTTGCCAAAGTCCGTCGTGCCCAGACACCACGTGATGATCGGGTGTGATAAGCTCTACGTCCATCTACAACAGGTGCAAGCCAGTTTTGTACACGCAGAATACTCAGGTTAAACTTGACGAGCCTAGCATATGCAGATATGGCCTCGGAACACTGAGACCGAAAGGTCGAACGTGAATCATATAGTAGATATGATCAACATAGTGATGTTCACCATTGAAAACTACTCCATCTCACGTGATGATCAGACATGGTTTAGTTGATTTGGCTCACGTGATCACTTAGATGATTAGAGTGATGTCTATCTAAGTGGGAGTTCTTAAGTAATATGATTAATTGAACTTTAATTTATCATGAACTTAGTCCTGGTAGTATTAGCATATCTATGTTGTAGATCAATTGCTCGCGTTTAGCTCCCCTGTTTTATTTTTGATATGTTCCTAGAGAAAACTAAGTTGAAAGATGTTAGTAGCAATGATACGGATTGGATCCGTGATCTGAGGTTTATCCTCATTGCTGCACAGAAGAATTATGTCCTTGTTGCACCACTAGGTGACAGACCTATTGCAGGAGCAGATGCAGACGTTATGAACGTTTGGCTAGCTCAATATGATGACTACTTGATAGTTTAGTGCACCATGCTTAACGGCTTAGAATCGGGACTTCAAAGACGTTTTGAACATCATGGACCATATGAGATGTTCCAGGAGTTGAAGTTAATATTTCAAGCAAATACCCGAGTTGAGAGATATGAAGTCTCCAACAAGTTCTATAGCTAAAAGATGGAGGAGAATAGCTCAGCAGTGAGCATGTGCTCAGATTGTCTGGGTACTACAATCGCTTGAATCAAGTGGGAGTTAATCTTCCAGATAAAATAGTGATTGACAAAATTCTCTAGTCACCATCACCAAGTTAGTAGAACTTCGTGATGAACTATAGTATGCAAGGGATGACGAAAACGATTCCCAAGCTCTTCGCGATGCTAAAATCGGCGAACGTAGAAATCAAGAAAAACATCAAGTGTTGATGGTTGACAAGACCACTAGTTTCAAGAAAAGGGGTAAAGGGAAGAAGGGGAACTTCAAGAAGAGGCAAGCAAGTGTCTGCTCGAGTGAAGAAGCCCAAGTCCGGACCTAAGCTTGAGACTAAGTGCTTCTACTGCAAAGGGACTGGTCACCGGAAGCGGAACTACCCCAAGTAATTGGCGGATAAGAAGGATGGTAAAGTGAACATAGGTATATTTGATATACATGTTATTGATGTGTAGTTTACTAGTGTTTATAGCAACCCCTCAGTATTTGATACTAGTTCAGTTGCTAAGAGTAGTAACCCAAAACGGGAGTTGCAGAATAAACAGAAACTAGTTAAGGATAAAGTGACGATGTGTGTTGGAAGTGGTTCCAAGATTGATATGATCATCATCGCACACTACCTATACTTTCGAGATTAGTGGTGAACCTAAATAAGTGTTATTTGGTGTTTGCGTTGAGCATGAATATGATTTGATCATGTTTATTGCAATACCGTTATTCATTTAAGTCAAAGAATAATTGTTGTTCTGTTTACATGAATAAAACCTTCTATGGTCATACACCCAATGAAAATGGTTTGTTGGATCTCGATCGAAGTGATACACATAATCATAATATTGAAGCCAAAAGATGCAAAGTTAATAATGATAGTGCAACTTATTTGTGGCACTGCCGTTTAGGTCATATTGGTGTAAAGCGCATGACGAAAATCCATGCTGATGGGCTTTTGGAATCACTTGATTGTGAATCACTTGATGCTTGCGAACCATGCCTTATGGGCAAGATGACTAAAACTCCGTTCTCCGGAACAATGGAGCAAGCAACTGATTTATTGGAAATGATACATACTGATGTATGCGATCCAATGAGTGTTGAGGCTCGCGGCGGGTATCGTTATTTTCTGACCTTCACAGATGATTTGTGCAGATATGGGTATATCTACTTGATGAAACATAAGTCTGAAACATTTGAAAAGTTCAAAGAATTTCAGAGTGAAGTGGAAAATCATCGTGACAAGAAAATAAAGTTTCTACGATATGATCGCGGTGACGAATATTTGAGTTACGAGTTTGGTCTTCAATTAAAACAATGTGGAATAGTTTCACAAATTCGTGCCACCTAGAACACCACAGCATAATGGTGTGTCCGAACGTCATAACCGTACTTTATTGGATATAGTGCAATCTATGATGTTTCTTACCGATTTACCACTATCGTTTTGGGGTTATGCATTAGAGACAGCTGCATTCACGTTAAATAGGGCACCATCTAAATCCGTTGAGACGACACCTTATGAATTGTGGTTTGGCAAGAAACCAAAGTTGTCGTTTCTTAAAGTTTGGGGCTGCGATGCTTACGTGAAAAAGCTTCAACCTGATAGGCTCGAACCCAAATGGGAGAAATGTGTCTTCATAGGATACCCAAAGGAGACTGTGGGTACACCTTCTATCACAGATCCGAAGGCAAGACATTCGTTGCTAAGAATGGATCCTTTCTAGAGAAGGGGTTTCTCACGAAAGAAGTGAGTGGGAGGAAAGTAGAACTTGATGAGGTAACTGTACCTGCTCCCTTATTGGAAAATAGTTCATCACATAAACCGGTTCCTGTGACGACTACACCAATTAGTGAGGAAGTTAATGATGATGATCATGAAACTTCAGATCAAGTTGTTACTGAACCTCGTAGGTCAACCAGAGTAAGATCCGCACCAGAATGGTACGGTAATCATGTTCTGGAGGTTATGTTACTAGACCATGACGAACCTATGAACTATGAAGAAGCGATGGTGAGCCCAGATTCCGCAAAATGGCTTGAGGCCATGAAATCTGAGATGGGATCCATGTATGAGAACAAAGTATGGACTTTGGTTGACTTGCCCGATGATCAGCAAGCCATAGAAAATAAATGGATCTTCAAGAGGAAGACGGACGCTGATAGTAGTGTTACTATCTACAAAGCTCGAATTGTCACAAAAGGTTTTTGACAAGTTC
Source organism: Triticum aestivum (assembly GCF_018294505.1). Classification (NCBI taxonomy): domain Eukaryota; kingdom Viridiplantae; phylum Streptophyta; class Magnoliopsida; order Poales; family Poaceae; genus Triticum; species Triticum aestivum. The sequence continues at coordinate 398,227,264 of NC_057805.1, forward strand.
AAGGTGTTGACTACGATGAGAGTTTCTCACTTGTATCTATGCTTAAGTCTGTCCGAATCATGTTAGCAATTGCCGCATTTTATGAATCTGGCAAATGGATAAACAAAACTGCATTCCTTAATGGATTTATTAAAGAAGAGTTATATATGTTGCAACCAGAAGGTTTTGTCAATCCTAAAGGTGCTAACAAAATATGCAAGCTCCAGCGATCCATCTATGGACTGGTGCAAGCATCTCGGAGTTGGAATATACGCTTTGATAAGTTGATTAAAGCATATAGTTTTATACAGACTTGCGGTGAAGCCTGTATTTACAAGAAAGTGAGTGGGAGCACTACAACATTTCTGATAAGTATATGTGAATGACATATTGTTGATCGGAAATAATGTAGAATTATTCTGCAAAGCATAAAGGAGTGTTTGAAAGGAGTTTTTCAAGGAAAGTCCTCGGTAAAGCTGCTTCCATATTGAGCATCAAGATCTATAGAGATAGATCAAATCGCTTGATAAGTTTTTTCAATGAGTACATACCTTGACAAGATTTTGAAGTAGTTCAAAATGGAACAGTCAAAGAAAGAGTTCTTGCCTGTGTTACAAGGTGTGAAATTGAGTAAGACTCAAAACCCGACCACGGCAGAAGATAGAAAGAGAATGAAAGTCATTCCCTATGCCTCAGCCATAGGTTCTATAAAGTATGCCATGCTGTGTACCAGATCTATTGTATACCCTACACTGATTTTGGCAAGGGATTACAATAGTGATCTAGGAGTAGATCACTAGACAGCGGTCAAAATTATCCTTAGTGGAATAAGGATATGTTTCTCGATTATGGAGGTGACAAAAAGGTTCGTCGTAAAGGGTTACGTTGATGCAAGTTTTGACACTGATCCAGATGACTCTAAGTCTCAATCTGGATACATATTGAAAGTGGGAGCAATTAGCTGGAGTAGCTCCGTGCAGAGCATTGTTGACATAGAAATTTGCAAAATACATGCGGATCTGAATGTGGCAGACCTGTTGACTAAACTTCTCTCACAAGCAAAACATGATCACACCGTAGTACTCTTTGGGTGTTAATCACATAGCGATGTGAACTAGATTATTGACTCTAGTAAACCCTTTGGGTGTTGGTCACATGACGATGTGAACTATTGGTGTTAAATCACATGGCGATGTGAACTAGATTATTGACTCTAGTGCAAGTGGGAGACTGAAGGAAATATGCCCTAGAGGCAATAATAAAGTTATTATTTATTTCCTTATATCATGATAAATGTTTATTATTCATGCTAGAATTGTATTAACCGGGAACTTGATACATGTGTGAATACATAGACAAACATAGTGTCACTAGTATGCCTCTACTTGACTAGCTCGTTGAATCAAAGATGGTTAAGTTTCCTAGCCATGGACATGAGTTGTCATTTGATTAACGGGATCACATCATTAGGAGAATGATGTGATTGACTTGACCCATTGCGTTAGCTTAGCACTTGATCGTTTAGTATGTTGCTATTACTTTCTTCATGACTTATACATGTTCCTATGACTATGAGATTATGCAACTCCCGTTTACCGGAGGAACGCTTTGTGTGCTACCAAACGTCACAACGTAACTGGGTGATTATAAAGGTGCTCTACAGGTGTCTCCGAAGGTACTTGTTGGGTTGGCGTATTTTGAGATTAGGATTTGTCACTCCGATTGTCGGAGAGGTATCTCTGGGCCCTCTCGGTAATGCACATCACTTAAGCCTTGCAACCATTGCAACTAATGAGTTAGTTGTGGGATGATGTATTACAGAACGAGTAAAGAGACTTGCCGGTAACGAGATTGAACTAGGTATTGAGATACCGACGATCGAATCTCGGGCAAGTAACATACCGATGACAAAGGGAACAACGTATGTTGTTATGCGGTCTAACCGATAAAGATCTTCGTAGAATATGTGGGAGCCAATATGAGCATCCAGGTTCCGCTATTGGTTATTGACCGGAGACGTGTCTCGGTCATGTCTACATAGTTCTCGAACCCGTAGGGTCCGCACGCTTAAAGTTTCGATGACGGTGATATTATGAGTTTATGAGTTTTGATGTACCGAAGGTTGTTCGGAGTCCCGGATGTGATCACGGACATGGCGAGGAGTCTCTAAATGGCCGAGACATGAAGATTGATATATTGGAAGCCTATATTTGGATATCGGAAGTGTTCCGGGTGAAATCGGGATTTTACCGGAGTACCGAGGGGTTACCGGAACCCCCCGGGGGGTTAATGGGCCATAGTGGGCCTTAGTGGAGAAGAGGAGAGGCGGCCAGGGCAAGGGCCGCGCACCCCTCCTCCTAGTCCGAATAGGACAAGGAGAGGGGGGCGGCGCCCCCCTTTCCTTCTTCTCCTCCACCTCTTTCCCCCTGCACTCCTAATCCAACAAGGAAAAGGGAGGGAGTCCTACTCCCGGTGGGAGTAGGACTCCTCGTGGCGCGCCCCCTCCTGGCCGGCCGCACCTCCCCCTTGCTCCTTTATATACGGGGCAGGGGGCACCCTAGAGACACAACAATTGATCGTTTGATCTTTTAGCCGTGTGCGGTGCCCCCCTCCACCATAGTCCACCTCGATAATACTGTAGCGGTGCTTAGGCGAAGCCCTGCGTCGGTAGAACATCATCATCGTCACCACGCCGTCGTGCTAACGAAATTCTCCCTCAACACTCGGCTGGATCGGAGTTCGAGGGACGTCATCGGGCTGAACGTGTGCTGAACTAGGAGGTGCCGTGCGTTCGGTACTTGATCGGTCGGATCATGAAGACGTACGACTACATCAACCGCGTTGTGCTAACGCTTCCGCTTTCGGTCTACGAGGGTACGTAGACAACACTCTCCCCTCTCGTTGCTCTGCATCACCATTATCTTACGTGTGCGTAGGATTTTTTTTGAAATTACTATGTTCCCCAACACCAACGCCGGACCGTATCCGAGCTCCAACGCCGGGCTATATCCGAGGTGTCACAGAACACCCTGGTTCAAAAAAGTTGAAGGAGTTTAGCCGCGCTTAATGCCGGAAATGCCCTCTATGGAGCCAGCCAGTAAAATCCGAGCTTTACGCCGAACTACCTCCAAGGTGGTGCACCACCTCGGGCTTGGGCTGATTGTTTACTATTTCCGATGCGTGTAAATTTATTCGCTGTCAACATGTATAACTAGTAGCCCTCAAGGTGTGTGTCGGTCTAAAACCCGAGATGCACCTAAAGGAAAACATGAAACCACTGATCCTAGTAGCCCCTGAGACTCAGGTCGATGCGCGAAATCGGCCTGAGGATCAACTCCTAGCTCGGTAGCACATGTAGGAATAGAAACACAGTGTAATATATTAGAGATAATAGTGATCGGCGAACGGGCCCTTGAGAGAGGGTCTTGAAAAGTTGTCGTAATATATTTAGCTTGACGTCGGATAGGTCCAAATGGTACCTATTGTTATCCGAAGACACGTTTGCCCATCGTTCGGTCAAGCCGAACACTTGGCAGTTGGAATTTTCTGCATTGAAATAGGCAATGCAGTAGCCCCCGAGACACTGGTCGGGTGGCAACACCAAATCAGGGGATCGATGTGCCCCTTTTAATATTTATAAATAATGAGCATGAAGCCCAGCAGCCCCCGAGCCTTAATGTGGGCACGGGTGGCCGAATTAAGGATCAATATCCATTTGATAAAAAATTGCTTGTGTGTAACACAAACTTCTCGGAAAGAGAATAAAGATCTCATAAAGGAGTTAGAGCTAACGAAAGCTGAGCTCGCCAAGGTAGGCCTCAAGGGGACTCAAAAGAAAGGAAATTAATGCCAATAAGGAACTATGAGAGCGTTATGTCAGCTGTTCGGGCGTCTCCATGAGACTGTGCCATTGACTCTTTAAAAGATTGGCTGAGAAAAATTGATTTTGCTCACAATTTATGTGTAATGATTCTATGTACCCAAGTACTTTACATCATTAATGCTCGAATCAACATTGTACAAAACTTTGTTGACCGACCATCGGCTTCAACCTCTTCGGCCAGTAGCCGAGGAGTGTTTTCCTACTTTATATAGTCGTGATAAGGGCGAAGATTTATGGAAAACAAGGCAATCCGGCCATACGGTTTTATAAACAAAGGTACACAGAGAGATATGTTATATTACTTTTTAACGTAAGAAACATCTTCCAAAGAAAATAGTCCCGCTATCGGTTTCTTTCTTTGGGTTGTCATGCCGACCATGATCATGAAACCTCACCTCCGATCAATGCGGGAGGAAAATATTGAGGATTTAGTTAGGGGAAAGTTCCCGAACTCTATGGTATTAATAAACCAAAATTTTCACTTCCGTCGTTGCTGACCAATGTGATCCTTTAAGATTGCTAGCTTTCGGCTTCACCCAGTCTGAGGTACTTACTCGGATGACCCGGTAGTAACAATCGCAGAGGTGCTCCCTTTACCACCTAGCCGAACAATCGGGAACATAGGGGTAAGCACAGGAGCCAGGCAACCCAGCTTGGCCAAAATCTTAAGTCAAATTGATGCATATTTATGGCTTTATAACGATAATTACAGAAGGCAGCGCTTGTATACCGAATACAATACTGGTGATATATGTTTATTTTATGTACAATGATTGTATGTACCGAAGTACTTATATCATATCTGTGTTCGCCCGAACTTTAAACGCGTCTTAACCGACCGTCGGCTTCTCCCTCTTCGGTCAAGGGCTGAAGAGTGTTATGTACTCCACCTGTCGAGTATATCGGCAGTGTTTCCGATAACCAGGCAACCAGGCCATAAGGCTGTAATAGACAAAGCGCGCTCAAGGAACTTGTGCTATATTACAGACGAAGTGTAAGAAGCATCTTCGAAGAAAATAGTACCCCCACCGATACCTTTCTTTGGTGCTCATTATTACTATGAGACTTGTGCAATAGATTTTTTGCACTCATGAGTTCCATTGTGTGCCGACCATGATTGAAAATAATAAGAGCACTAGCGTTCGGCTTCACCCAGTCTGAGGTCAGAGCTCGGATGACCCGGTCGTGACAATCGCAGAGGTGCTCCCTTTACTCCCTAGCCGAACAATCAGGAACATAGGGGTAAGCACAGGAGCCAGGCAACCCAGCTTGCGGAACACTTAAGTCAATATGGTGCATATTGTGGCGTAATACACGAACAAGGAACAAAGCCGTACAAGTATAATCATATGCAAGAGGAAAAGCTTCATGGAGGAAGCCCCCAAGTAAACAGGGTATTTGAATTTGTGCGTTACAAACAAAGTTTTGACAAGGAAGTATGACGCTTGGTCGAACCGAAAAAAATTTAAAACCAAAAGTTTTTGAGCATGAAAGCGACTTTAGCTTGTTAATGTGTTCGGCATTGATGACGCGGTCCAAGCTTGATGCAGGACAAGGTTCCATCCCCCAAGCCGGTCCCAAGGTGGCGGAGCGAAGAGCTCGGCACTCCGAAGTGGTGGCATAGCACGGCCAAAGCGGGCCGGCAGAGTGACGCCGAAGCCCCCGGTGCGGGTTAATGAAGTGTTGACGAAGCCTCCCGTCCAGCCAAGGAGACAACACTGCCCAACTCGATTCATTTACCTGTGCACAAAAAATAGTGCAAACCGGAGATAATGGTAATAATGATGAATAAAATTGTTGCATAATAAATAATTTATGCAAAGTCAGTAATAAAAGAAGTATGGCATGTGCGCCGAACACTCGGTGAGGTAGAGCTCTCTCGGCGATGCCGAAGTCCCCGAGGCAACCGAACACGTCGGTATGGCAACACGACAAACAAGGTGATCACGCAAGCCGATTTATGCCAATTTGAGACAGCGGCGTTGGCTTGCCGAAGCGACCGCGTAACGCAGTCGAAGTCGATCACCTACATGCATAAAATAGTGTGGTTCAAAAAGAATAATATAAATATATATAAAATCCTTGCATAATTGCTTTTCGCAAAAATAATTTATTTAAAGAGATGTGGCCTGACGCCGAAGTCAATGTTGATGCAGAGTGTCGGCGTGACGCGATGAAGGCGTGGCAAAAGCCCGAATTCACATGTCGGTCCGAGTTCCGGATTCGGCGTTTGCCGGACTATATACGAAAACTGACCGTACCACCGTGTGACCATCGATAATGCGGTCGCCATTTGACAGGCCTGCGTAGAGATGATGGAACAAACCAGAGTAATAATTCTTTGGGGAGAATAGACCCAAACAAGCAAAAATTACTGGGATAAATAGCACCTGGTTTATTTATTGTAGCAATCCGAAGAAAGGTGACTCCCAAAATTGGGACTCGATCCGCACACCCATTGCGTGATGGGTGATAAAGCGTCGGCATGGCAATGCTGGCAAAGGTTGGCTTGCCGAGACAAAGCCCTTGGTCCAGCTAATCGTGACGAAGCTGGTCGGCTGGTGACGCCAAAGTCACCGGAGTAGGTTGATGAAGAGATGATGATGCCCCCGGTCTAGCCGAAGGTGTTGGAGCAGCTCGGTGAAGAGATGTCGGAGTCAACATGTCAGCCGATGTGTCAAAACGAGTCGGCGTGTTTGATGATGATTTGAAGAAGAGGCAGCATGGTGATGCCGACGCAGGTCAAGACTTGTGACGCGATCGACGCTAGCTTGATGAAGCTACCGCGTGGCGATGCCGGTGTGCCCGCTCCGTGTAATCCGTGGGGCAGCAATGTTGATGATGATTTCTCCTTCGCGATGCCGAACTCTTGTTCGGCTTGACGAGATGATGATCGAAGGAGTTGAGCTCGGCTCAATAAAGCGGCGACGTGTCTAGCGCAGGTCGGCAGCCACGGAGCAATACTGCCGGACTGGTTTGACACCAGCGTGATGGTGAAGATTACCTCGGAGGAGGCTTAAAAATTTATGGGTACGTGTTTAAAAACAACGCGCAATACCCTAGAAATAAATTCTTTCAAAAGGGGTGTCCGATATCCCGTTCATGAAGAAACATGAACTCAGGCCGGATTCGTATTCGCGCAGAAAACGGATCCGAAAATCGTTGCGCTCATCGGAGGTTTCCCGGAGTTTGAACGGTCGGATCGGGCTAAAATTTTGAGGGGTGGTAGATATGGGAATTCCGCAGCCGATCAACGATTGGATCTTCGATATCCGAGCTAGATGCTGGACGCCACGCTCCAAACTCGTCCAGATTCCCGTCCAGATTCGAAACGGCTCCGGTATATCATAGATTGCCAGAGACTTCTCCATCGGAACTTGATGAAATTTTGCATGGTTGTTGTAGACTCAATTCCGCACAATCCCACCGAAGCAATCGTCAAAGCGATACTCGAGGAGGCGGTGGTGGCAGATACGAGTTCGCTGTCCAGAAAAATAGCACGGTCGCTCGAGGGCAATGTTGACATTGAGCCCCCGGGCTCCATGGATGATTCCTCCATGATCTTGATAGAGATCGGAGTTGATGTTTGATGAAGGCCCTCGTCCGAACACGGGGCGCAGTTCTTGGTCCAACCAAGGTGACCAGTCGAGCTGGTGACGAAGTTGCCGAAGTCGCAGTTGATCTGCAGTCGAGCCATCTATCTTTTGCCGAACACACAGCGGAACTCTCAATGAAATCACCAATGTCGGTGTCAAAACCGGGGGATCTCAGGTAGGGGGTCCCGAGCTGTGCGTCTGGGATCGATGGTAACATGAGACGGGGGACACGATATTTACCCAGGTTCGGGCCCTCTCTATGGAGGTAATACCCTACTTCCTGCTTGATTGATCTTGATGAATATGAGTCTTACAAGAGTTGATCTACCTCGAGATCATATGTTGTGGTCTAAGCCCTAGAGGTATGATGAGTAATGTCATAATGATCTAGCATATATCATCTCTCTATCGACTAGCCTGGCCTCGGCTTATATAATGTACCAGAGGCCTAGGATTACAAGAGTCCTAGTCGAATACGCCGGTGGGGAGGAGTCCTTGTCTTGATCACCAAGTCTTGTGGAATCTTCCTTGCATATGTCATCGGCTGTCCGAACTGGCCCATGAGTATTCGGCCCTGGGGTCCTCAGCCCAAATCAACTGATCGGGAGACGACGTGGTGAGTACCCCCTAGTCCAGGACACCGTCAATGAGCACCGTGAGGGTGTTCGGCGTAATATGCCTGTTAGTGACTGAAACCACCAAGTGATCCCATGCAATGAGAATTCCACCTCTAGTGACAGCGGCTGGAACGTAATAGAACTTCTCAAATTTATTGCCAAGGCATTGCCGCACAATCTCGGCCGTGATCACCTCCATCTTAGTTTCTTGGAGACATACAATATCCACCCTAGCCGCCACTACCGCTTGATAGATAGTTGCTCTACGAGCCGGAGAGTTAAGCCCTCTCACGTTCCACACTAGTAATTTGGGTGGGTGAGTCGACATCAAGAGATACCTACATCCACAACGACAGTCTAGGGACGTTAGTGTCCCTGCACCACGACATCCTCCTCTCCTTTTAAGGGCAGGATCGACGCGTCCCAGCCAAAGAGCGCCAAAAAAACCTTCACGTGGCAGTCTAGAAGTGGCTTGTCGAACAGCTTCGCATATGCTTGAAGAGCCTCATCGCTAATTGCATCCCCCTCGTTTGCAAGGCATAATTTTTTGATTAGGACTGTTTGCTGTTTGGACGCCTTAGAGCCCTTGCCGCCTTTGGCAAGGCGAACACTCCGCCGCGGTGTGATAGTGAGGGGCTTCTTTTGACGAGGTTTTCTTTGCTTGGCCGGCAGCTCCCGAGCGGTAGGCTGCTCCAGGATGTGCGAGATGGGGGCACGCAACTCAGAGCAGAATTGCTCAACTCGAGCGTGAAGGGGTGGCGTCGTGACAGCCTGGGAAGGAACAACCAGCGGCTCATCCTGCTGCTTAGAAAGGCTGACCAGAAACCACCCTGCACCGCGATTGCATGGCGTTGTCACATCCCCATGCTAAACCGGTCCCACCACCGGTGTCGACTCCGCGGTCCAGCCAGAAAAAGAATCCAGATCAGAGTGGCCCCGGCTGTGCGGGTGCAACTCCTGTTGCACATCCTCGATTGCCGGAACCACCACCTCATTGGATAGGCACTGATCCCACTCCCCAATCCTGACACGCGGGGAATTGTCCGCCAGCATGGCCCGAGCAACTCTCGAGGGTGAAGGTACAGATCCCACGCCCGGGTCCACCCGCTGAGCCCGTCCTGGTTGGTTGACAGAGCCCAGCTCCACTTCCCGAAGCTGCCTCGGAGGCCCACCTTGTCCCGATCCGCCAGGTGAAAAAGTGCCTCCTCTGCCAGCGGCGGGGCCAACCCTACTCTCCACCAACGACACGGCCCCGCTTGTCACCTGGAGAATCTACATACTTGTAAAAAAGTGGCTGCTAGCAACAACCTCTCTATCGACTTGCTTCTTCCCGCTAACCGGATAATGGTGTTGAGAAAACCCAAGCCCCCTTTGTGACGCCCGAGTAATTAGGCTACAGTAATCCCACGTTAATGATGCCACGTCACCACGGTTACTGTTGTTAATCTCGTGTTAGTTCAAAATCGATTCGAAATTCAAACTTAAAATAAAGTCAAACGGTAAAGATTTTCAAATATTAAAACTAAACTGTGGGGGTGTTGCCAAATAGTGCATAGGTAATTATTGTGGAGAAACCACACTTTAATAAAATGTTTAAAGGCTCTAAAGTAATTAAAACAGCAGCTATGACAATTAATTAAATGCCTTTTAAAAATAATAATAATGCAAACTATTTTAATTAGGTGTCAAACTTTTTGGGGCAGTAGAATAAATTATAACATTAATGTAGGAGTTGTATTTATATTTTATAAAACAGGAATTAAAATAATAAAATAGAAAAGAAAATATATAAAGAAAAGAAAACAGAAAACAAAGCTAAAGAAATAAAAGAAGCCCCCCCCCGACTGGGCCTTGGCCCAGTTGGCCGAAGGAGCCAGTCGGCCAAGCCGACTCACTCCCGCACCCCCTGGCCTACTAGGCCTCCTCCACCCGGCGAAACCCTAACCCCCCACTCCCCCTCTCGCTTCCCATCCCCCCGATCCAGAACTGGATCGGGCCGAACCCCGACGCCGTGCGCCGACGCCGGCGCCCGTCCCCGCCTGCGCCCGTCGCTCAGACTTGCCGGACCTCCT
>NC_057805.1:398238120-398245157 GCF_018294505.1 Triticum aestivum
GCCCCTGAGCCACTGCCCCAGGGCCCGAACCCCCTATGGGCCACAAACAGGTGGGCCCCGCGCCCAGAACGTAAATAAAAAAGAAAAAAGAAAAGGAAAAAAGGGAATTAAAAAGAATAATAATATATAAATAAATAAAAATAAAAATAAAATAAAATTAATTAATTAATTAATTAGTTAATTAAATAGTTAATTAACCCTGTTTAGATTAATCTAATTTAATTAATTAGTTTAATTAATAGTTAATTAATTAGTTAACCCTAATTACCCTAATCAGTCAATGACATGTGGGACCCACATGTCAGATGACTGCTGACGTTAGCATGATGTCATGCTGATGTCATCGCAACACTATTTTGGATAATGTTGAATTAAATAATTAATTAAAATTTAGAAAATGATTAAATCTTTAGAAAATCATATAAAATAATCCGTAACTCGGATGAAAATACTTTCTACATGAAAGTTGCTCAGAACGACGAGACGAATCCGAATACGCAGTCCGTTCGTCCGCCACGCGTCCCTAGCATAGTGAACCTGCAACATTTCACCTCCGGTTCATTTGTCCGAAAACGTGAAACACCGGGGATACTTTCCCGGATGTTTCCCCCCTTCACCGGTATCACCTCATACCGCGTTAGAACACGTCTAGCTCTGCCTGTTGTCCTGTTATGCACTTGCTTGCTATGTATTTACTGTTTCTCCCCCCTCTTCTCTTCGGGAGACCCCGTGACGATGCTGATGCCCCTGTGGTCGACTACGTCACCGACGACCCCTCCTTCTTGTCTGAGCAACCAGGCAAGCCCCCCCTGATCACCAGATATCGCCTATTCTTCTCTATACTGCTTGCATTAGAGTAGTGTAGCATGTTACTGCTTTCCGTTAATCCTATCCTGATGCATAGCCTGTCCTTGCTTCTACTGTTGTTACCTTTACCTGCAATCCTACATGCTTAGTATAGGATGCCAGTTTTCCATCAGTGGCCCTACATTCTTGTCCGTCTGCTGTGCTATACTATCGGGCTGTGATCACTTGGGCGGTGATCACGGGTATATACTTATATACTATATACATGACACATGTGATGACTAAAGTCGGGTCGGCTCGTAGGAGTACCCGCAAGTGGATCTTTGTGGCGGAGCGACAGGGCAGGTTGAGACCGCCTAGGTGAGGGGTGGGCCTGGCCCTGGATGGCGTCCGTGGTTACTTCGACATAACACGCTTAACGAGTTCTTGGTATTTGATCTGAGTCTGGCCATTTGGTCTATACGCACTAACCAGCTACGCGGGAACAGTTATGAGCACTCGACGTCGTGGTATCAGTCGAAGCTCTTTTTGATGTCAGCGACGGAGCGGTGCGCGCCGGATTGGACTGGAACGCCACTAGGCTAGGTCTGCTTCCGGCCGCCCTCGCAACATGCAGGTGTGCAATGGGCGATGGGCCCAGACCCCTGCGCGCATAGGGTTTAGACTGGCGTGTTGACCTCTCTGTTGAGCCTAGGTGGGGCTGCGACGTGTTGATCTTCCGAGGCCGGGCATGACCCAGAAAAGTGTGTCCGGCCAAATGGGATCGAGCGTGTTGGGTTATGTGGTGCACCCCTGCAGGGAAGTTTATCTATTCGAAAAGCCGTGTCCCTCGGTAAAAGGACGACCCATAGTTGTACCTTGACCTTATGACAACTAGAACCGGATACTGAATAAAATACACCCTTCCAAGTGCCAGATACAACCCGGTGATCGCTCTCTAACAGGGCGACGAGGAGGGGATCGTCGGGTAGGATTATGCTATGCGATGCTACTTGGAGGACTTCAATCTACTCTCTTCTACATGCTGCAAGATGGAGATGGCCAGAAGCGTAGTCTTCGACAGGATTAGCTATCCCCCTCTTATTCTGGCATTCTACAGTTCATTCCACTGATATGGCTCTTTACACATATACCCATGCATATGTAGTGTAGCTCCTTGCTTGCGAGTACTTTGGATGAGTACTCACGGTTGCTTCTCTCCCTCTTTTCCCCCTTTCCTTTCTACCTGGTTGTCGCAACCAGATGCTGGAGTCCAGGAGCTAGACGCCACCGTCGACGACGACTCCTACGGCACTGGAGGAGCCTACTACTACGTGCAGCCCGCTGACGACGACCAGGAGTAGTTAGGAGGATCCCAGGCATGAGGCCTGCGCCTCGTTCGATCTGTATCCCAGTTCGTGCTTGCCTTCTTAAGGCAAACTTGTTTAACTTATGTCTGTACTCAGATATTGTTGCTTCCGCTGACTCGTCTATGATCGAGCACTTGTATTCGAGCCCTCGAGGCCCCTGGCTTGTATTATGATGCTTGTATGACTTATTTATGTTTTAGAGTTGTGTTGTGATATCTTCCCATGAGTCCCTGATCTTGATCGTACACATTTGCGTGCATGATTAGTGTACGGTCAAATCGGGGGCGTCACAAGTTGGTATCAGAGCCGACTGCCTGTAGGAATCCCCCTTCCAAACTCCTTGGCCGAAGTCGAGTCTAGCCTTTACAAAACTTTTACTAACATGACTGTGTGGCTTACGGGCCCACGTCGCCATTGGGTGGTATTAGGATCTTTTACTCCTTGTCTATACTCTGGGACTCTGAACTCTCTCCTATTCGGGTTAAATGATTTTGCTAAAAGGACTAACTGTAGGTTCTCGTAAATACTTTCTCCCGGAGAGCCCTTTATCACAGATGGTCGCCGACTGCACCAGAAGATGTTGAAGATACTCTTCGATCATTCCTGAGACCCTTGTGCCCTCTGCCTTTTCAATTCCCTACTACCGATATATCCATATGGATAACAACATACACTTGTTGTTCATACAATTACTCTGAGTTTCTCGTGTTACTACCAGATACATCGAATTGCTCTCCGGCTTTTTAAGAATCCCTTGTACCACTGCCTTGCAGTTCTTTTCCAGCTGAATACCCCTACGAATAATTTCTCGCACTTATCGAGTATCCGCTCATCCCCAAATGATTCATGTATTTCACAAAGTCTTCGAAATACCATTCGATCTTCCGAAAATCCTCAGCAACCTATTGCTCTGGAATTTCTTGCTTGCTTTAATTATGATTAATCCCATAAGTCTAGTAATCTTATTAGCATCCTTTGCCATTATCATTTGAGTCTATTGATTCAATATGTTGCGATGCTCGCATTCCTCAGTCGAATCCTAGAATTCATCCTTCCGGCTCAGATGTCATTTGAACAGGAGCTGGTTCTCGACTAATCAAATTACTGTCGATTGTATCCCTAAGGCTATTCAACTTATCCATCCCTAATCAGAGCATTGCTTCGGATCCCTTGATTTGGAAATCATAATTCCTTTGCATTTGAGCTTTGAGTTAGTCAGTTGCTTCTATAATCCGATGCACTTACATTCCTTCTTCCTTTGATAGAGTACCGATACTCACATCAGCTCCGTTGTAGACCACCAGACCTCTTGTTGGATTATTATCTGGCAGTGTCCTCCATATTCAAATAACCTTGTGAGCCTTTCCACGGATATATAAGGCCTTTGGTAAATTGTATCCTCTCGTTTTGACACCCATGCTCTACTATCGAGCTTGAGTTATTTACCCCTGAAGCTTGTGGTATATGTTTCCATGATGCCCCGATGGGTTGAACCTATGCCTTTCATAATATGTGTGAACTCAAAAGTTTTCATGAGTCATACTCTTCTGGTATTTTGCCAGATAAAATTTTTCAACACTGCAACTTCATCAAACGCGAGAAGTGAATGAAAGGTTATGCATTGAAGAAGTGGGAGTCGACCTTGAACTTTGCGTTCATGCCCATGGACACGATGTAGCTCTTATCATTAAAGCTTCTCTTAAATTAATTATTCCCTTGGTAGAAGTTCATCTTATATCTGGGATCTGGCCTTTTGCAATCGTGGTTCCGACCATGTTCTCCTTTAAATACCATTTCTCGTACAAGTTAAGCACTTGTCTTCTGCAGAGCAATACCCCAGTCCAACCTCTACTTTGGTTTGTCGTCGAGTATTACCCCCTGGTATCTCGAGATTATCACGGAACTGCATAACTTATTATGAGTTCTCCATCAAGTGCTACATTCTCATTGATTCCAATTTTTCATGGGCTTCGAGTTTTTAAACACTCAAAACCACCGATAACTGAATCGAGTCCGCACTGCGATTAAACAACTCTTAGTAATCTTCTTTACTTATGAGTTTGTACCCGATCACGTCATTCCTAGCCTGATTGGCTACATCATTATCGTGCTGAATTTAACTGTGCTACCTGGACCTTCCCAGCGCACAAATTTCGACAGTGAGCTAATCTTGCATCAATCTTCCTCGTTATATCACTTCTCCTTGAACAGCAAACTTGATTTCGACTTTGTGTCCTAACCGTGGTTCCAATAACCTTTCGCTTTCATCATTCCTTTGACTTGATGTCATCGTCGATCAATTACATCTTCTTGAAAACCTCTCGACAAATTTGTCGTGATCATTGTCAACAATTTGACTTCTTCCAAGTTGTGTGTTGAAATTCAGGATGAGAAATACCATCCTTGCCCCTCGATGAATTGTGTTATCATCGACAACATTCTTGCCTCCCCCCAACACAAACTTGTTCATATTTTGTGTTATATCTTGATTTCCCTGCTATCCAACTTATGTTATGTTCTACCGTGGAGTATTACCATCTTTGATGTCAAGAATGTCGTGAGCATTACTCCACCTCTTAAGAATTCTTGGTACAATGATACTTCTCGCCATCACCATTCTTTCTTGGTCCCCGTGTTGTTTCTAAACGAAATACCGACAAATGGTCTGTGATGTGTAAATTCTAAACTTCTAGCAACCCTATTGCTTTGAAGTTATTGGTCTATAGTTTCATTCTACGTCTATGGCTTAATGAGTCATCATTCGAACATTGATCGTGCTACCTAGCCCATATTTCGGGTGCACATTTCAACCAATGTTTAACTGTGTATGTTTTCCTCGAGCATACATCATTAAGTCATTCGATCTAGTTAGTGTTATCTCCTTGTTCACATAGTTGTGGAAATCCATCTTTTGGAAATCTCAATGGATTGTCGCTGAGTCAATCAGTCACCTCCTCACCTCTCCTTGATTTAATGATGAACCCTTGTTCGGAACTCGCTTCCATAGTTCATCTCCCGAGAATCTTCGATGTCGTTCCGACAATTTGTGTAGCACCTTTCTTCTCAGGCATCCCGAGTCTGAGTTATCCTGACACCCATCAGATCCGAATCTCGGTCAGATATGATGGTTGGAACATATTTCCAAGAGTTATAACATTGGTCTATTTATGACCCGGTAAGGTGATGTCATGCCTAACACACCTGGCCGGAGGACCTATTGTTATAAGTTTCCCTTTTTAGCAAGGTTAGCTATTCTTCCATGAGGAAATTGTAAGACTTACTCTATAAGTTGTTCCTGATGGATCCTTTGTGTATCCATAGCCTGATCTTACCTAATGACCAGGTCAATGCTATCTCGAAGCATGCCTGTGGTACTCCGATTTTCGACAAGAACATTTGAAGCCCAATGCTAAATGTTTTCTTGCTCAATTATCCAAACACGTTGTATGGGTAATGTCATGAAATTGCTCTCCCCTTACCTAAAGGGTTTTCTACATTATATCCTGTCATGGATATCATGCTCTGCTTGTCCTTGGGAAGGATATACCCTTGAAATATGTGTTTAAACACATTTTCCTTTCCATTGTTCTGTTTACTCTGATAATCATATTTTCCTCTCCATTGTTTTGTTTAACCTTTCTTGTAATCTGACTTAGCTGAGCAGAGATAATTCCCTGCTTAGTTGAGCACCTCGTTGTACCACTCTCTCAGTAGACCATGTTACTTTTGTTGATGACATTTCGGTAGCCACCGATGGATGAGAACTTTGCCTATTGGTCCGCCTCGTTTCAACAAGCAGGAAAATGGTTCTCTTCGTCCCTCGCCCTTGGTACCAACGTGTTGCCGACATAACTGACAGGGTATTCTCTGACATGCCTTGCTATCATGACCGTGCAAGATGTCACTGCTCCTATAAAAAAACCACATGGTGGGCCCATAACCCACAGTTCCACAGGATCGAAACCTGACTCTTCTATACAACCCTGTTTCTAATGGTTATTCCTCACACTTGGCTCCGTATTTAATTCGCGGGCCACCTTCCTAGTGATCTATTCGGGTATCAGACGCAATACTTATTCTCGTTGCTCTGAACCCCTTTCACCTTCTGGTAGGCATCGAACGCTTGCCTATCGGTTTGAAACTTCTCATGGTACCTTCTTACTTTGCTCTCGACATCTTCTTAGGTTTCAATTCGAGAGATACTTATGCTTCTTCCCCTGGGTTAACCGCTTGATGCTCGATCTTGTTAGAATCCGTCCTTATAGGGTTTTCCCTTCTCACCCTTCCGTAAGTTTGGTGAAGATCCTGAAGGAAGGACGACAAACTTCATCATGATGACCTGAAGCAGAGGACTGAAGACATCAACGTAATGGATCGACCTCTTCGAGAAGAGCAACTATGACCGAGAAGAATCGTTAGAATTTCGTAACCAGATCCCTTCCCCCTTATAACCGCTCCTAAATCTCGGGACGAGATTTCTTGTAGTGGAGGAGAATTGTGACGCCCGGGTAATTAGGCTACAGTAATCCCACGTTAATGATGCCACGTCACCACGGTTACTGTTGTTAATCTCGTGTTAGTTCAAAATCGATTCAAAATTCAAACTTAAAATAAAGTCAAACGGTAAAGATTTTCAAATATTAAAACTAAACTGTGGGGGTGTTGCCAAATAATGCATAGGTAATTATTGTGGAGAAACCACACTTTAATAAAATGTTTAAAGGCCCTAAAGTAATTAAAACAGCAGCTATGACAATTAATTAAATGCCTTTTAAAAATAATAACAATGCAAACTATTTTAATTAGATGTCAAACTTTTTGGGGCAGTAGAATAAATTATAACATTAATTTAGGAGTTGTATTTATATTTTATAAAACGGG
>NC_057805.1:398246125-398261015 GCF_018294505.1 Triticum aestivum
GTTTCCACGCGCCCGCCCCGGTCGCCCCCCTGGGCCACTGCCAGGTGGGGCCTCGCGCCCCTGAGCCACTGCCCTGGGCCCGAACCCCCTATGGGCCACAGATAGGTGGGCCCCGCGCCCAGAACGTAAATAAAAAAGAAAAAAAGAAAAGGAAAAAAGGGAATTAAAAGGAATAATAATATATAAATAAATAAAATAAAATAAAATAAAAATAATTAATTAATTAGTTAATTAACCCTGTTTAGATTAATCTAAATTAATTAATTAGTTTAATTAATAGTTAATCAATTAGTTAACCCTAATTACCCTAATCAGTCAATGACATGTGGGACCCACCTGTCAGATGACTGCTGACGTCAGCATGATGTCATGCTGATGTCATCACAACACTATTTTGAATAATGTTGAATTAAATAATTAATTAAAATTCAGAAAATGATTAAATCTTTAGAAAATCATATAAAATAATCCGTAACTCGGATGAAAATACTTTCTACATGAAAGTTGCTCAGAACGACGAGACGAATCCGAATACGCAGTCCGTTCGTCCGCCACGCGTCCCTAGCATAGTGAACCTGCAACATTTCACCTCCGGTTCATCTGTCCAAAAATGTGAAACACCGGGGATACTTTCCCGGATGTTTCCCCCTTCATCGGTATCACCTCATACCGCGTTAGAACACGTCTAGCTCTGCTTGTTGTCCTGTTATGCACTTGATTGCTATGTATTTACTGTTTCTCCCCCCTCTTCTCTTCGGGCGGTGATCACGGGTATATACTTATATACTATATACATGACACATGTGATGACTAAAGTCGGGTCGGCTTGTAGGAGTACCCGCAAGTGGATCTTTGTGGCGGAGCGACAGGGCAGGTTGAGACCGCCTAGGTGAGGGGTGGGCCTGGCCTTGGACGGTGTCCGCGGTTACTTCGAGCACGCTTAACGAGTTCTTGGTATTTGATCTGAGTCTGGCCATTTGGTCTATACGCACTAACCAGCTACGCGGGAACAGTTATGGGCACTCGACGTCGTGGTATCACCCGAAGCTCTTTTTGACATCAGCGACGGAGCGGCGCGCGCCGGATTGGACCGAAACGCCACTAGGCTAGGTCTGCTTCCGGATGCCCTCGCAACGTGCAGGTGTGCAATGGGCGATGGGCCCAGACCCCTGCGCGCATAGGGTTTAGACCGGCGTGTTGACCTCTCTGTTGAGCCTAGGTGGGGCTGCGACGTGTTGATCTTCCGAGGCCGGGCATGACCCAGAAAAGTGTGTCCGGCCAAATGGGGTCGAGCGTGTTGGGTTATGTGGTGCACCCCTGCAGGGAAGTTTATCTATTCGAATAGCCGTGTCCCTCGGTAAAAGGATGACCCGGAGTTGTACCTTGACCTTATGACAACTAGAACCGGATACTGAATAAAATACACCCTTCCAAGTGCCAGATACAACCCGGTGATCGCTCTCTAACAGGGCGCCGAGGAGGGGATCGCCGGGTAGGATTATGCTATGCGATGCTACTTGGAGGACTTCAATCTACTCTCTTCTACATGCTGCAAGATGGAGATGGCCAGAAGCGTAGTCTTCGACAGGATTAGCTATCCCCCTCTGATTCTGGCATTTTGCAGTTCAGTCCACTGATATGGCCCTTTACACATATACCCATGCATATGTAGTGTAGCTCCTTGCTTGCGAGTACTTTGGATGAGTACTCACGGTTGCTTCTCTCCCTCTTTTCCCCCTTTCCTTTCTACCTGGTTGTCGCAACCAGATGCTGGAGTCCAGGAGCCAGACGCCACCATCGACGACGACTCCTATGGCACTGGAGGAGCCTACTACTACGTGCAGCCCGCTGACGTCGACCAGGAGTAGTTAGGAGGATCCCAGGCAGGAGGCCTGCGCCTCGTTCGATCTGTATCCCAGTTTGTGCTAGCCTTCTTAAGGCAAACTTGTTTAACTTATGTCTGTACTCAGATATTGTTGCTTCCGCTGACTCGTCTATGATCGAGCACTTGTATTCGAGCCCTCGAGGCCCCTGGCTTGTATTATGATGCTTGTATGACTTATTTATGTTTTAGAGTTGTGTTGTGATATCTTCCCGTGAGTCCCTGATCTTGATCGTACACATTTGCGTGCATGATTAGTGTACGGTCAAATCGGGGGCGTCACACCCTTGCAGTATTGGAGAAAACACAAGAAGCAGCTTACAGACCTCACTGGTGCAGCGACGTGCTATACAAATGGTTTTAACCTATTTTCGCGACGGTGTTTGGAACCGTCGCCAAGTGGGTGTGGGCGATAGGGGGTCCTTTCCACGCGACCCAGAAACCGTCGGGGATAGGCCCTCCTGGCACACAGGCTGGGGCAAAATGAACTCGTGTGCAATCTGGTGAGGCATCGAAACCCCATTGTTTCCGTTCGTATGTACATCCCACACAGTGAATCCCGGAAAAACATTTCTGTTCGTATGTATATCACACACATTTTTTGTGTGGAAACGTTTGTGCAAGGTGGCCTAACGCAAATAGTTCTTTGCCGGACACCGTGTGTGATTGTTAGTTGATCGAACACACCTACTTTCTAGAAACCGTGTGGGTTGTTTGAGTTCATCGCCCATGGTGTTGTCTAAGTAACCGTCTGCAATAGGAAACCCCAATAAGCAGGGTAATTAGCCTATTATTGATAATCCACGTAGTAATCAAATTGATATTTCTTATAAAACACACCAGATATTTCATATCCGTATAACAACAACCAGGATTTCATAATCGAATTGCATCAGATAGCTTCAACACTCAGTTACGCCATTACACACAGCACCAAGTTTCACATGCAACATCGAAAACCTTTGGAAAGTAGCATTATACACGGTATAAAGACAGATGAATCTCATATGGGAAACTACAGAAGCGGAAGGCAAATATTGAGACTTCAGTGATGTTGAATGTCCTTGCAACTTTAGGCCAGTGGCTATGGATAATTGCCCGCCCAACCTTCATCCTCTTCAGGAAGACTTCAATATTGTACCATGGGTGTTGAATGAATACCTTCCTCGCCTCTTGACCATGCAGGTGGTTTGAGAGGTAATCATCTGTGAACTGCTTTGAAAAGTACTGAAAACAAAGATATGCATAAATCGCTGTTATAAATTTTGAAATGGCGCAAGGGGTAAAAAACAAGGTAAAAGAGTTAGTGCCATCCTATAGTTGACTGATGTCTTCTTCATTGTGCAAACAAAGATCTTTCTGTTATTCGTCGCAAGTTTCTTCATCCTAACAATCTTTCCGAGTTTCTTGACTTGACTGATATTCATGGACGTCTCATTTCTCCATATGCAAAATCGGTCGAACAGTGGGTCTAAGCCTCCGGCATGAGGACTTACATGTGCAAGACCAAATTGTAAGAAACCTAAATATTAGAATGATTCCTGCAACTGCACAATAATGTGCTATTAGCGAAAGGATCATGCATGAGCAAACCTCGATGGTAAAACGCAGTGTCTCCCATTGTTTCCCTGCAACACACATAAGGAACATCTTGATCAGGTTAAATAAGAGTTGCCATACTATCAGTAGAATATGTATTGAGTATAGCCAAATTCGATTTATTTCTCACATGCATAACAATACAAAATTGTACTCACAACACATGAAAATCAAATTGTAGAATTGAACCAAATAGTTAAATGGACAGCAGACCAAATGAATCAAAATAGTTAACTGAGCACGACATTGCAGAATAGAAACATGTACTAGAAGATAAGACAGTTAACAAAACAAAGAATGCTTGAGAACAATACTACGAAATATAGCAATTGTTGGACCAAACTGTTAACTGAACATTACATTTCAGAGGACCAAACTATTAACTGAACATTACATTTCAGAGGACCAAACTGTTAACTAAACATCAGATTGCATATTAACATTATAGATGATAAATCACTAGAAGGCACTGGCAGTGGCCTCGAGAAAACAACATGAACTGTATTTTAAAGTAGACAACTGCGTGGCGGTGTCGACGGTGGCCTCGAAGACGAGGTGCTCCTCCAAGATCTGGCGGTCGGCACGCCTGGCAGCCATAGCAACCTCATGCGCGTGTGCGGCCGCGATTTGCTTCTCCGCTGCCAGATACTACTGAGCTCCACGTTATACTGTGTGCAAAATGGCTGTGGGCGGCGCTTAATTGGAGGACGAGGACAGTGATTTCGGCGGAAGGTGTCGCACCGTCGGTCGGGGCATGTGGGACGGGGAAGGAGGAGGATGGTGTGGACTACCTGACCACATCGATGAGGCCGCGCAGCAAAAAGAAGGATCGGCGGCGAGGAGGCCGCGCAACAAGAAGAAGGGTCGCTGGCGAGGAGGCGGCACTGCAAGAAGAAGGGTTGCCGACGAGGAGGCAGCACTGCAAGAAGAAGGGTCATTGGGGAGGAGGCTGAGCTGCCAGTAAGCAGTAGTGATGGTTTGAACTTGGAAAGCAAGGAGGAATAGTCGAAATGTGGCTTTTGGTGGGAGGGAGGGGGCGGGGAGATAGATATTTCCGCGGTGGAATAAAAATTTCGCTCGGTGCCGCAACAAATTGGCGCGCAAGTGTGGTTCATGCGCGGGCGGTAGACTGTAGACGACGAAGCTTCTTGCGTAAGCCAAACAAGACGGTGCGCCAAGATATTTTATATCGCATCCCACACGATTATTTCTAGTAAACTGTTTGTGGTATACCTGATTTTTCATTATGTTTTGAAAGACAATGGTGTTATGGAGGGAAAAGATGGTGTTTGAATTGCTAGAACATTTATGTATAGTGAACATGCAATGACATGAGTGTCGTGTTTAAATTTGGAATTATTCCGGATTTGTTTGGCATTTTTATTCATTAATTGAGTTTCTAGGCATTTAATGTGCATAATTCAAATTTGAACTACAAACACATGCTCCAGTGCACCAAAGTTTTTTGAATAAATACATGTGTGTCTTTGGGTGAATTTATAGGTCCCATGCAAGAAATGGGAATGAAATTCAAACATCTGGGCGTCGTGGCTCGGCCGGGAACATTGAGAAACTTGGTTATTAAATTCTGGGAAATTCAAAACTCGCCTGAAAATCATGAAACTTGGCATGGTGTCATTTCATGGCACCAACATGTTGTGGTAAAAAATTGGCTGCATTTGGACAAGTTTTGGTATAAGCTTCTTGCAAACCGGAGCTTCTCTTGAGAAGACTCGTGGTTCCCGAGGGGGGACGTGTCACCTTTGTGTGCGAAACTATATACGCTGCCTCCCCCCTTGATTTTTTACAGAGGCAACATAGAACTATATGAGTGCCGTGTTAATATTTGGAATTATTCTGGGTTCGTTTGGACTTTTTAATACATTAATTGAATTTATGGTCATTTAATGTGCATAATTCAAATTTCAACTATAAGCACATGCTCCAGTGCACCAAAGTTTGTTTAAAAATCACATGTGTGTCCTTGGGTGAATTTCTAGGTCCCATGCAAGAAATGGGAATGAAATTCAAACATCTGGGCGTCGTGGCTCGGCCGGGAACATTGAGAAACTTGGTTTCTAAATTCCTGGAAATTCAAAACTCGCCTGAAAATCATGAAACTTGGCATGGTGTCATTTCATGGAACCAACATGCTGTGGTAAAGAAATTGACCGCATTTGGACAAGTTTTGGTATAAGCTTCTTGCAAACCGGAGCTTCTCTCGAGAAGACTCGTGGTTCCCAAGGAGGGACGTGTCACCTTTGTGTGCGAAACGATATACGCTGCCTCCCCCCTCTTGATTTTTTACAGAGACAACATAGAACTATGTGAGTGTCGTGTTAAAATTTGAAATTATTCCAGGTTTGTTTCGACTTTTTTATACATTAATTGAATTTCTGGTCATTTAACGTGCATAATTCAAATTTGAACTACAAGCACATGATCCAGTGCACCCAAGTTGGTTGAAAAATCACATGTGTGTCCTTGGGTGAATTTCTAGGTCCCATGCAAGAAATGGGAATGAAATTCAAACATGTGGGCGTCATGGCTCGGCCGAAAAGATTGAGAAACTTGGTTTTTTAATTCATGTAAATCCAAAACACGCCTGAAAATCATGAAACTTGGCAAGGTGTCATGACATGACACCAACATGCTGTGGTAAAATTTTGGCCGAATTGGGACAAGCTTTGGTATAAGCTTCTTGCAAACTGGAGCTTCTCTCAAGAAGGCTCTTGGTTCCGAGAGGGAACGTGTCACCTCCGTGTGTGAAACGACATACACTGCCTTCTCCCACCTTAACTTTTTTACATAGGCAGATTAGACCAAATAGAAGTATCGTGCTAAATTTTGGAATTATTCCGGGTTCGTTTGGCCTTTTTTATACATTAATTGAATTTCTGGGCATTTCATGTGCATAATTAAAATTTGAACTACAAGCACATGCTCCAGTGCACCAAAGTTGGTTGAAAATTCACATCTGTGTTGTTGGGTGAATTTGTAGGTCCCATGCAAGAAATGAGAATGGAATTCAAACATCTGGGTGTCGTGCCACAGCTGGAAATATTGAGAAACTTGGTTTTTTAATTCATGTAAATCCAAAACACGCCTGAAAATCATAAAACTTGGCATGGTGTCATGACATGGCACCAACATGTTGTGGTAATTTTTTTGGCCGAATTAGGACAAGCTTTGGTATAAGCTTCTTGCAAACCAGAGCTTCTATCAAGAAGGCTCATGGTTCCGAGAGGGAACATGTCACCTCCGTGTGCGAAACAACATACACCGCCTTCTCCCGCCTTGATTCTTTTACACAAGCATCTTAGACCAAATAGGAGTTTCGTGCTAAATTTTGGAATTATTCTGGGTTCGTTTGGCCTTTTTATACATTAATTGATTTTCCAGGCATTTAATGCACACAATTCAAATTTGAAGTACAAGCGCATGCTCAAGTGCGCAAAAGTTAGTTGGAAAATCATTTATGTGTACTTGGGCAAACTTCTTTGTCCCATGGAAGAAGTGGGAATGGAATTCAAACATCTGGGCGTCTTTCCTCGGCTGGAAACATCGAGAAACTTGGTTTTAAAATTTTCGTAAATCCAAAACTCGCCTGAAAATCATGAAACTTGGCATGGTGTCATGACATGGCACCAGCATGAGGTGGTAATGTTTCTGTCTGATTTGCGAAGGCGCACACATTAGCAATTAACAAAGTCATTTTGGAACAAGTGTTGTCACGTTACAAATCAGAAACACAAGTATTATTGAAACCGTGGGCGTTCTACTTACTAATTACGTGCCGCCATGCGTCCCCTTTTTTTATTGGCTAGGAGGTGTCGTGCGGGCTAGCTATTTGAGTATGGGAGGCATGCGATGAGACCCCTGCGCGTGCTCATCGGGAGGAGAGCCCTTTGACCTCTATCCACCGCCCACCTCGCTCTCAATGTCTCCATTAATGGCGCCCGAGCCCCTGTTTCACGGCATGGCTATGTCTCACTAGACTGAGATTTAAGAGAGAGAAAAGAAAATCTTAAAAGAAAGTTTTGCACGGATCTTAATGTAAGATCCGACGGACCTACATAGTATCGACTGCGACTTATAGCAAGACTGATGAATATAAGGACGATGACAGTGAATCATAATTGTCTTACATATTTAGGAAGATAATTAAAAAAGCCACATGCGGCAACGCCCGAAATACACAAGGGCAAAAGAAGAAGGAAGACAATGATCTGGCTCGCTGATGTCTACTTTCTTGATGCGTTGCTGCAGGCCGCAGGAACTAGTCTCTGCGGCGAGTGGTGATGAGCTCTTTCGTGTCCTCAAGATGCTGCTTGAGAGCATCCACGTATTCCTCCAGCAGCCTTTTGCGCTTCATGCGGAGCATGGCATTCTCGTCCATAAGTTTCTTGACGATGATGCCGGTCCTCTTCAACAAGGCAGTGGTCTCCTCCTGCTGCTCCCCACTTCCGATGATCTTCGCCCTCAGCAGGTCGCGCTCAGCCCGGAGTTTCGCATTGCCCTCACTTAGTTGCCGGATGACGCCGGTAGCCTGTTGAAAAGAGGCTTTCATGTCGTCCTGCAACCTCGCTCAGCCGGAGATCTGATCCATCTGGCTATGGATGATCGCATTCATGCGCCTGTAAGAGTCCTCGCCTGCCCGCGAGACATTTTCCCAGGCCGCAGTGGCGCGGGGGGACATCTCTGCTGCATTCGCGGCGCTGCGAGACATCTCTGCTGCTTCCGCGGCGCGGCCGGACCAGTCTGCTGCATCGACGGTGCGGCGGGATCTCTGTGCTGCTTTAGCAGCGCGACTGGACCTCTCTGCTGCTACGGCCACGCGGCGGGACATGTCGGCTGCTTTCGCGGCGAGGCGGGACATCACTCGTGCTTCCGCTTCCATGCTCGCCTCTCCCTGGTGGTAATCTCTCGACACAGAACTCACGCTGGCCATGGCAGACGCAAGGGAACGATGATGAATGACTTGTTTGTTTTTGTGGATGGGGAGTTGAGGAGGAATGTGCAGTCATCTTGGAGTAGTAGTATTTATAACCGAGTACTAATACGCTCCTAACTAGGAAACGCTTTACGTTTTGATCGGTGCGAACAGGTTTGTAAATAAATATAGTGAGGTAGTAATTTGGAATGTGACGAGACGCAGGCTCAAAATTTATTGACGGTTCTATAATTTCTAAGTGCGGCACTATTCTTGGACAGTGTAATGTGGGCATGCTCTCTCGGCCACATACATGGCGTTTGCACCATAGGGTGCACCGCAATAGGCAATGTCAGCACACGTCTTGTTCGAACAATCGTGCGCGCTCATTATTACCATCATGCACGCTTCTTTTAATTAGAATGTGTGCCTGCCCAGCGCACACACGTTGATCTGTCTAACTATTTCTGTTTGTTGTGGCTAATTGTCGGTGTCAAAACCGGCCGATCTCCGGTAGGGGGTCCCGAACTATGCGCCTGAGGATCAAAGGTAATAGGAGGGAGGGGACATGATGTTTACCCATGTTCGGGCCCTCTTAATGGAGGTAATACCCTACTTCCTGCTTTATTTACTTTGATGAGTATAGGGGTTACAAGAGTTGATCCACCTTGAGATCGTAATGGCTTAACCCTAGATGTCTAGCCTGTATGATTGTCTTAGCCTCTACGGACTAAACCATCCGGTTTATGTAGACACCGGAGGGGCCTATGGTTGTACAGAGACGGTTTACAGAGAAAGGAAACTACACATCCGCACGCCAAGCGTGCCATCCACACAAGGGAGAGTCCCATCTGGACACGGGGGAAGGTCTTCTGTCTCGTATCTTCACGGCCCATCAGTCCGGCCCACGTAACATAGGCCGGCTCCCCGAGGACCCCATAGTCTAGGACTCCCTCAATAGCCCCTGAACCAGGCTTTAATGATGATGTATCCGGCGCGCAGATTGTCTTCGACATTGCAAGGCGGGTTCCTCCTCCGAATACACTAAGTAGTTGAACAAGAGAACTGTATCCGGATCCGTACAACAGTTACAACCCTAGACGATAAGGGCAAACTTCAACAAAATAAATTATGTCCACTAACAGCTTTTTCGGCGAGACGTTACATCCGGCCTTATCATTATATCGAACCGCTTTTTTGCCTCCCGCCTCGGGTTTCGAGGAATGGCCTCTATTGACACGTCTTGTCAAAGTAGAGATCGTGTCCCCTTATTGTGGGATTCTCATCAATACGGGTTTGGGTAATCCAACCGAGCCGTTTGCACGACCCCTTGGGAATAGGCGAGTTTTAAGGCTTGCGAAGGGGCACTTGATATTCACTGCCTTTATAAGAGGATAAGAACCCATCTTCTTTCGCCACGCTTTCTCCTTCCTCAACCCTTCCGTCCTCGAGCTCCAGCGCCCAAGTTTCAATCTTTTCTGTAGCCACCAAACACTCCCAGCCATGGTCGGATTAGGTTCACAGGGCAAGTGGATGGCTTCCTTCGTCACGGAGAGGAACATCAAGGAACTTCGCGAAGCGGGGTACTTGGCCGCGGACATCGCGCACCAGCTTCCTAACAAAAAGTAGATCACCCCCACTCCGGAGCCCATGAGAGGGTGGTGTTCATCCCCCACTTTCTCCGTGGACTAGGGTTCCCTCTCCACCCTTTCGTCTGTGGCCTTATGTTCTACTACGGGCTTGATTTCCACGATCTAGCCCCAAATTCCTTCCTCCACATTTTGGCATTCATTGTCGTGTGCGAGGCGTTCCTCTGCATCCCCCCACTTCGGCCTATGGCTCAAGGTTTTCAATGTGAAGCCGAAAGTGGTCGACGGGCAACATGCAGACTGCGGCGGTGCCATGGGGAGCAAGCTTCCCAATGTCACCTGGCCCAAGGGGGCCTTTGTGGAGACCGTGAAGGGGTGGCAGCAGGAGTGGTTTTACATCACGGAACCTCGCGACACCAAATGGGCTGCCACTCGCGAGTTCAAATCTGGGCCTCCAATGCGGCTCACATCGTGGATAACAAGGGCCTGGATTGGGCGTCGTCCGACGAGGTGATGATGCCGCAGAAGCGCATCAAGAATATGATAGAGAAGAACACCACACTCGCTGATGTGGTCCAGGTGATGCTTTTTTCCGGATTATCCCCTGCCAGCGCCGGTCTCTCCATCTGTGGGAATTCGATCCGGCCGACCCTCGGACCCTGCAGGAGTTCTTTGGCACGACGCACGAAGACATCTGGAAGCTACTCTTCAAGGCCCAGAAGTCATGGCCAGAGACGACCGATGACATCTGCCACGACTGTACTCATCCGACCACACCTGTAAGTTTTCCGATTTCCAAACATAGCTTCCACTTGTAAATCCGAAGGGTATGCTGAGCCTTCCATTCTTCCTTTAGGGCTGGACAAAGAAGGCGGAGCGGATCCAATGTCCGGCTCCACTGCTCGAAGACCCAGCAATTCCTCTGCTAACAAAGATGCTGGTTCTGGCGCCGTACCAGGCACCGGAGAAGAAGTCCAAGAAGAATGGCAAGGAGGCCAAAAGTGGCCTCCGCCGCAAAGGTACTTCGGACGCTGCGTCCGAAGATACCGAAGTTCTCTCCTCTCACGAGGGAGATGAAGACGAAGAGGCGGAGGAGGAAGAGAGTAACTCTCCCCTCAAGGAGAAGAAGAAAAAGAGGGCAGCCTCTGCTGACCCAGAGGCGGAGGCGTCCAAAAGGGGGAAGATGACCCTCTCGGATGGCTTGGACTTCAATGCCAAAGCCATCCCCAAGTGGCGCCTCAGGGCGAAGCCCCTGGCAGAATCGTAAGTATTCAAAAGATACGAAATATCCATCCTTTCACGGATTGTAGGATAACATATCATTTATGTGTTTCAGTCTGGCGTGAGATCTCCGCCAACAATCACTATCTTCGGGGAATTCTTTGGCACCAGAGATGATGGAGAGCGAGTCGCCTCCGCGAGCCTTCCTGCCACATGCCACGGATGACACCGAGGTGTTATCCAAAAGGACCTCTCCAGGCCAGGGCGAGGTGCGGAAGGCCGCTGAGACAGCGCTAGAGGGTAACGCCTTGGCTGCTGACAACATGGGAGGCAAAATCCCCATGGAGATTAACGGCGGGGGCCCTGACCAGTCTGGTCCCTAGCCGAATACCACTCCGGAGACCCACACAGCTCCAGAGCCGAGCGAGCACCCCCCTTTGAAAGATGGGGGAGTGTCAACTCCCCCGGCGACCTTGTGACGCCCCCGATTTGACCGTACACTAATCATGCACGCAAATGTGTACGATCACAATCAAGGACTCACGGGAAGATATCACAACACAACTCTACAACATAAATAAGTCATACAAGCATTATAATACAAGCCAGGGGCCTCGAGGGCTCGAATACAAGTGCTCGATCATAGACGAGTCAGCGGAAGCAACAATATCTGAGTACAGACATAAGTTAAACAAGTTTGCCTTAAGAAGGCTAGCACAAAAGTAGCAACGATCGAAAAGGCAAGGCCTCCTGCCTGGGACCTCCTAACTACTCCTGGTCGTCGTCAGCGGCCTGCACGTAGTAGTAGGCACCTCCAGTGTTGTAGGTGTCGTCGTCGACGGTGGCGTCTGGCTCCTGAACTCCAGCATCTGGTTGCGACAATCCGGTATAGAAAGGGGAAAGGAGGGAGAAAAGCAACCGTGAGTACTCATCCAAAGTACTCGCAAGCAAGGAGCTACACTACATATGCATGGGTAATTGTGTAAAGGGGCATATCAGAGGACTGAACTGCAGAATGCCGGAATAAGAGGGGGGGGGTAGCTAGTCCTGTCGAAGACTACGCTTCTGGACATCTCCATCTTGCAGCATATAGAAGAGAGTAGATTGAAGTCCTCCAAGTAGCGTCGCATAGCATAATCCTACCCGGCAATCCTCTCCTCGTCGCCCTGTTAGAGAGCGATCACCGGGTGGTATCTGGCACTTGGAAGGGTGTATTTTATTCAGTATCCAGTTCTAGTTGTCATAAGCTCAAGGTACAACTCCGGGTCGTCCTTTTACCGAGGGACACGACTATTCGAATAGATAAACTTCCCTGCAGGGGTGCACCACATAACCCAACACGCTCGATCCCATTTGGCCGGACACACTTTTCTGGGTCATGCCCGGCCTCGTAAGATCAACACGTCGCAGCCCCACCTAGGCTCAACAGAGAGGCCAGCACGCCGGTCTAAACCTATGCGCGCAGGGGTCTGGGCCCATCGCCCTATGCACACCTGCACGTTGCGTACGCGGCCGGAAGCAGACCTAGCCTAGTGGCGTTCCAGTCCAATCCGGCGCGCGCCACTCAGTCGCTGACGTCTAAAGAGCTTCGGCTGATACCACGACGTCGGGATACCCATAACTACTCCCACGTAGATGGTTAGTGCGTATAGACCAAATGGCCAGACTCAGATCAAATACCAAGATCTCGTTAAGCGTGTTAAGTATCCGCGAACGCCGACCAGGGCCAGGC
Organism: Triticum aestivum; assembly: GCF_018294505.1. Taxonomy (NCBI): domain Eukaryota; kingdom Viridiplantae; phylum Streptophyta; class Magnoliopsida; order Poales; family Poaceae; genus Triticum; species Triticum aestivum. Next base: position 398,259,082 of record NC_057805.1, read on the forward strand.
CCACCTCTCACCTAGGCGGTCTCAACCTGCCCTGTCGCTTCGCCACAAAGATCTACTTGCGGGTACTCCTACGAGCCGACCCGACTTTAATCATCACATGTGTCATGTATATAGTATATAAGTATATGCCCGTGTTCACCGCCCAGGTGATCACGGCCCGATAGTATAGCACAGCAGACGGACAAGAATGTAGGGCCACTGATGGAAATCTAGCATCCTAGACTAAGCATGTAGGATTGCAGGTAAAGGTAACAACAGTAGTAGCAAGGATAGGCTATGCATCAGAATAGGATATCGAAAGTAGTAACATGCTACACTACTCTAATGCAAGTAGTAGAGAGTAGAGTAGGCGATATCTGGTGATCAAGGGGGGGCTTGCCTGGTTGCTCTGGCAAGTAGGAGGGGTCGTCGACTCCGTAGTCGAACTGGGCAGCAGCAGTGTCGGTCTCGTAGTCTACCGGAGAGAAGAGGGGGAAGAAATAGTAAATACAATGCAAACATAAGCATGACGATGCGTGACATGACAGTGAGCGGTGCTAGGGGTGTCCTAACGCGACAGTAGGTGGTACCGGTGAAGGGGGAGGACATCCGGGAGGTATTCCCGATGTTTCGCGTTTTCGGACAGACGGACCGGAGGGGAAAAGTTGCTAGATCGATAGGTTAGGGAGGTGTGGTGGACGAACGGACTGCGTATTCGGATTCGTCTCGTCGTTCTGAGCAACTTTCATATAGAAAACATTTTCATCCGAGTTACGGTTTAAAAGATATGAATTTTCAAAGTTTATTTGAATTTCTGGAATTATTTAATTTAACAGAAAAGGGGATATGACGTCAGCGTGACGTAGGAGTGACGTCAGCGGTCGACAGCCCGGGTTGACTGGTCAAACTGACAAGGGGGACCCACCTGTCATAGACAGTGGGTTAACAGAGGATTAAACTAATTAATCTTTAGTTAATTAGCTACTGGGCCCACCTGTCAGTGAGAGATTAATTAAACTAATTATTTTTATTTATAAAAACATTTTCTTTTCTTTTCTTTTTTTTTAATTTTTGTGGCGGGGCCCGCATGTCAGTGACTAGGCCTGCCCAGTCAGCAGTTGACTGGGTCAACCCAGTCAACTGGGCCCGTGGGGGCCACTGGCAGTGACCCAGGGGTGGCCCCAGGTGTGCCACGTCGGCGGCCGGTGCCGGAGTATCGCCGGCGACCAAAACGCACGGCGGTGCGCGCGGGAGGGGCGCGGGTTTCACCCACAGTGGGTTTGCGGGGGCGGGGCTAGGCGCGTTCGACGCGGCTCGACGTCGCGCGTCCAACGGCGGTGGTCGGAGGGGCTGGAACGGCCGGGGGCGACCGCTACAAGCTCGCCGGCGGCGAGGTGCTACGGGTGCCCGACGGAAGCTACGCTAGAGCGCGTGAACGGCCGAACTAGCTAGCTAGGTGGGTGCGGCACGGTGCGGTCGGGCTAGCGGGCCAACGCCCGTGACCATTTGGTCACCGGAGACACGCCGGCGGCGAGCTCCGCGGCGTGGCGTTCGGGCGCGCGCGGGGAAGCAGCTACGGAGCGCGAGCGAGCTAGCGGAGAGGGGGAGGAGGTAGAGGAGCTCACCGCGCGGCTGTAGGGAGTGGCAGTGAGCTCGGGGAGGGCGCGGGGCAGCCGGAATCGGCGACGAACGACGGCGGCCGTAGGTTGAAGACGAGCTCGGGGAGGCCGGTGCAGAGGCGCTCGGCTCGTTCCCGAGGGCGCAGTCGACGTAGTCGACGGCGGGGAGTCGTTCGGGCACGTCGTCGAGGCGATCGGGGCAAGGTGACCGCGAGTTCGACGGTGAACGGCGGCGAGCACGCGCGGGCAGAGGGGAACGGAGGGGAGAGGGAGGGGGATCTGGCGGGGGAGAAGGCGCAGAGGCCGAGGGAGAGCGGGGGCGAGTGGGAGAGAGGC